>NW_024532885.1:0-119631 GCF_016097555.1 Gigantopelta aegis | reverse complement strand
CAACTTAATATAATAGTTATTAATATTTGTTCATACTTGTGTCACAAGGTCATAGCAGATGTTATACTCTATCCAAGTGAGAAGAGCCACCCAGATATGTGAATGAGGGGCTCTTCTCAACTTGGACAGAGTATAGTACTATATTTAGACTTTTATAATAATATGAAGTGTTAATAACAGTGACCATATTATAATCCAAATATGAATAAAACCTATGATATATCAAACTTTAGGTCAGCAGACTTTGATATTATGTAACTGTAACTTATAGCTATAGTGCTGTCCTTATATATCAATTATAACTTGTTAATCAATACTGTTACTATAGTAACGTATGTTTTTGTCTTTTGTTTTTAGAAAGTAGATTAGGAGGTGATTCATTTATATTTGATCATTTGGTAGAGTGAGTAGTCCAGGAAATGAGAGAAATTATATTCTTCGTCCAGAAACTGTAGAGTCTTATTTTATTTATGGAGATTGACACACGATCCCAAGTATCGAACATGGGGATGGCAAGTTGTACAGGTATGGGTTTGAGGATAAGTTGTACAGGTACGGGTTTGAGGATGATAGTTTTGCTGGTATGAGTTTGAGGATGGCTGAAGCATGTGTTTGAGGAAACAGTCTTAATTGTAGAAAATGACCTTTTTGTGGTTGCTTACAACAACAAATGTTTACCACAAAGGATATCAGTTATCTTTTCCTTATCTAGGCATTAGAGTCTCATTGTAAAGTTGATAGTGGTGGATATTCTGGTATTACAAATGTCTATAGTTCTTTTCCAAATAAAGATGACATACAACAATCATTCTTTATTGCTGAAACATTAAAATATCTTTATCTTCTATTTTCTGATGACTCAGTAATATCACTAGATAAATGGATGTTCAATACTGAAGGTCATCCATTACCAATATTAGAAGTTTTCTTAACAACTTTTCTGATCCAATCCTGACAGTCACAAAACAAATATTATGTAAATATTATTTATAATTTATTAGTTGATTTTTTTTTAATTTCTTTATTTCATTTTCTATTTTAAATTCAATCAGTTGAGAATAAAAGGTATTTTTAATGAAAGTATAGTTGGAGAAGGCATTGACATTTGTCATTTGATAAATAGTAACTTTAATATATACTTATAAAAACTTATTGTATTACATGACTACACTAGAAGGACTAGCAGTAGAAATCACATTGAATTTCTGACAGTCATCAAATCGTTTGACTACTTGTAGTCAAAGGATTTGATGACTGCACTTTTAGTGTTACAATATTCATATTTGATGGTATGTGACCACATCCTCTCTAGACTTAGTGACCTCTCTTCTACTGTAACTATGGAATCTCGTGAGATACAAGACATGATAGAATTGTTTGTTATTATTTAATTTATCTATTTCTCAGGTATTTCTCCTACTAAACATGAACTACTCAAGTTATTAGCTGATATTAATGACAAGTGGTATGAGATTGGTGCATCATTAAAGGTTTCTCAGAATGTTTTAAATGGTTTAACAAGTAGTCAGTTAAGTAATACTTACAAACTTGATCAAGTCATTGAGAACTGGTTAACTACTACTGAGTCACATCTTGTTACCTGGGAAACAGTGATTGATGCTATTAAGAGTCCTATTGTTAATAATAACAAGAAAGTTACTGAAATACATGAACACTTAACTAGAGGTAAATAGAACATTGTGTTCATTAGATCTAATAAAATATAAATAATTAATAGAGGACACTGATATACCAAGTTCAAGAAAGAGAAAAACAAGATGTTCAAACAATGGAATTACAACAAAAAAACATGTAAAACTTAATTCAGATAAAGGTATAAATTAATGTTAGTAGTAAATATATTAATAGACATATGTATTTATGGACTTATATCTACTCCAGCTTGTCAAATGTTACAGAAACACTCTGATAGGATCTCACCACTTACTCTTCCTGTGGAGATTGTTCAGATGTTATATACAGAGAGAGTGATCTCTAAGGAGACATTAGATGAAGTCAATAGATTGGGAGGTGTACTAGGAGATGGTCCATTGAAAGCACTACATACTACAGTGTCTGAAGATCCTGGCAAATTAAAATTGTTTGCAAGTGTCTTATTAAAATCTGAACAAACAGTATTAATTGGTCAAGATATACTCAATGAGTTTGGTAAATAAATATTTTATAATATTTAATATAAATACTGGACTCTATTAATAGATCAAACATTCTCTTCTCAAGTCAGTCTTCATAGAACATATCAATATGATTTTGATCAAATGAAAGTGACTTTGGGAATCTCATTGAAACAGTTGAGCCTCTCATTACAATGGGTGTCCCTTCATTGAAGAAGCTCAAAAATATCTTGGAAGATGTTTCCGAGAGTTAAAACCTCAATTACTATCAGCTGAATCATTTGATGATGTCATGGAGCTGGTAGAAGATAAATGTACCATTATTAATATCTGCTGTTTGGAGGCTATTGTTGATCACTACAATATAACAGAAGCTAAGAGACATATCACGGAGTTCAAGACAGCTGTAGATATGTTTTGTGAAAAGGTGAAAAAATTGACATATGTATTACCAGAATTTCAAGGTGACCTCTTCACATCATCTCACCTGTGAGACTATAGAGTTTGTATTGGAATGGAAAACAGATGAATATACTCTCAGTCATATTAAAGATTTGCTAACAAAAGCATTCAAAGATATGGCAAAGTCAGTCCAAGTTAGAACAATTAAAGAAGGCAACTCCATCATTATGACCTGCTATGCTCCACATTATATCATGGATATTTACTAATAACAGCTAAGGAGAATCTTGATGTTTTTGAAAGAGATGGGATTAATAAAAACTCACTCTTAGCTACCACACTATTTATGATAAACGTCAAAGAGACAAAGGTAAGAGATGAGTAGTATTAGACAATAGTTACTACATGTGTTGTTTATTGATATATAGGAGGTTAGACCTATTGTAGAAGAGAACACAAAGGAGTTGAGAAGCCAACTTAAACTACGACAAAACCATCAGTAAAAAGATGACTTTAGAAATATCATCTGTTGTCCAACAAAGTGAAGGTATTGTCCATGTAGTCAATAATCACTGTTTATTTAATAGCTGTCTATTATATGATATATCTGATTTAAAATTCAATGTTTCTATGTAGAAAGAAAACAAATGAAGAGAAAAAAAAACAATCAAAGATTTGAGATCACTTTTAAAATGGAAGGAAGGTATTATTAATACAATAGCTATCACTAACATAGTCTGTGTTACTGATTTATCAATACATAATTATAATTAATAATTATTTAGTTATTAAGGAAGAGTTACTGTCAGTGTCTACAGAGAGACAAAGAGAGTTGGAGACACTACAGGAAGTGACAGCATCATTGATGTTACAATTAAGAGAGAGAAACAAACAGTTTGAGGCATTAAGACAGAACTTAAAAGGTAACTGATATTAATGACTTCTCATTATATGACATTGTTACTAGATCTACAATTCATATCAAAGGTTTCGTAAACCAGTAACTGATCAAGGACTTGAGGAAACACAAACAAAATCTAGACAAGAAGAGTCCACACATGAAAACTACAGGTAATGATATAATATTGTTAAATATATATATGTCATAATTGTGACTACTAGAGTCTCCACTAAATAAAGATGAAACCACTCCTCCAAGTAAGTTAATAATATTCTATCTCTTACAATCAATAATGTTAATAATATTAAATTTATAAACCAACTCCCCTTAAGCAACTATTGTCGAATCAAGACTTAGAACATATGTCCATATATGGACATAACTGCTAAAAGTTTTGCATTTTAATAGCTTGTGGGTTGTAACCTCTTAGTTAGGTGTGCTTTACATAGATAAAAATTTAAGAAGATGGCCAAGTGACCTTGTAATAGACGCAAAAAAGTGGCAGAAAGTTTTCTTTAAGAACTCCAGTAACTTCCTTAGGCTGAGGTTGGTCTTTGTGTAGTGCCAGAGAAACTCATCTTGTTAAATAAAGAGATACATTTTGTTCAATTGTTCCATCTCTTTAATGACAAAAGTCTCCATAACCTCCATGTCCAATTCTTTTAAGCATTCCATAACTTTCTTTCTTATTTTACTTCCCATTGATGATTGTAATAATATCATTGCTCAGTCACATACTTAACAGTACTTATGCTACTTATTTTCCTTATATGGAATAATCCCTGACTACAATGGTTAAAATACAAATATAATATGAGTTGGAGGTTCCTTAGCGACACTCATGCGCTCCTAATATAAGAGAGATTGGCATTCCTTAATATTCTTTGAATATAATAGATCTAAACAATTTTGAATACTGTGGTTTTGAGGATTATATGTAAGTACTATATGGTATGTTTGATTCAAATTCTTGGTTCTAGTATTATCAGTGTGACATCAGTGATCATATGATCATGTGGAAAACACATTATTACTAAAATTTGATGTCTCTCAGTAATGACTAATATAACAAAACTGTTTGTGTATTTCTTAAAATATCTCTTGTTCTTATAATAGGTAGTTATAATTATGTTATAATCTGTAGTTAATTGTTGGTTGGTTTTAATCTTATGATTTTCATATACAAACTTTATAATTATAATAACTACATCATCAGTAATGATAGTATTTAGTCTCAGAATTATCATGATTTTATATTAATGACTTCTTTATCACAAACTTCATGTGTCATGTGACCATCAGCTACTTGTCATGTGACCATTAATATATGATTGAGTGGAGTTGACATGTCACGCTGATAATACTAGGACCAAGAATTTTGTAGCAAATACAACAGACTGCCTTTTGCTTTGCAGTCTGGGAATGAGATTGTCAAACTCTGGACTTTTTGATCAAAGCATTTTTCAGTTACACTCTACTATAAAAACAATGTGGTTTGTCAGTTCAATAAGCTATGATCTCACCATGAATTATAGGATGTACAATGTATTATTATAACTACAATAATTCATAATCAAGATTATTTACCATATCAAGGAAAAGCATCAAAATAAACTGATAAAATAATCTTACCTGTGGTTCCTTCTACTTTTGTTTATATCTATTAGCATGCACTGCTCGGTATAGTTACTGTACTTAACACACCCCACCAAACATTTTTATGACGACAGAGCATTCCTATGTACAACGTAGAGAGATACATAATTTCCTCATGTAACAAACATATCAACTCAATTCTGTACTCAATGAAATAGAATGTAATAATGTTTACAATACATATTATAAAGACATTATAGTCTTGTGTCACCTTATATTACAGTAACATTAGACCACACAAGACAAGACAATTTAGACTATTTATTTCAGTCTCTATTCTTTACCTATTGACAACTATTATCAAATAAAGTCATTTCACTTAATATTAACAACAAAAGTATATATGTTAAGAAATAACAAACAGGAAATGTCTAAAGAATAATTCATTTTCAGATCTTGTATTAGATCAAAACAGTTTATTGTCACACTAAACTATAAAAATGTGTTTTGTCAGGAAAAGATTGATAAGCTACAATTCCTCTCAAAGCAAAGGGGTTGATCTCACCAGACTAAGTTGATGTATAAATACCAGAAATCTATTATATAGTAATGTTCTGTTAGTATGAAAGAATTGTTCCTCTGTAACCAGTGGAACATACTAGACAGCGAATTTAACAGTAAACCACGCCTCCTGTAATTCGTTGCCATAGTAACCATATTCAGTAAACAGTAATGGCTTCCTTTCTTCTTCAGTGTATTGTCTGTGTATTGTAGTGTGTTATAGTATATATTACTATGTGTGTACAATATTATATACTAACTCTGTTTTATAACAGGACACACTGGAAGTGTTCAGTGGTATGATGATTATCAATAGTGTTGAACTCACTAGTCCAAGTGTATTACAAAGTGAAGATGTTATAAGTAAATTAATAAAAGAACAACAAACAGGAAAAGAATGGAGTATTAGTCTCTACTCATCATCTCCTGAAAGTACTGCAGTTATTATAAACAATCTTAATAAGTGTACAGTGTGGAGTCTTTATATAGTGAACACTTCATTGGACAGTAAGTGTGTATCAATATTATCAGAGATACTAAAAAACTAATAAAACAATAAAGATACTACGGCTGCACTCCTCTTCATTACTGGTGGTATCAAACAAGTCAGTGATAGTCTCTTTAATAATAAAACACTTGAACAGTTATGGTTGTCTAATGTTACTGATATCACAGATGAAGATATAACTCACTTATCTACTATGTTATCAAGTAATACAACTTTAGAAGAACTAGATCTCTACAACTGTAACATCACTGATAATGGAGTCCGATATATCTGTGAAGGACTTACTAAAAACCAAACATTGACTACGTTGAGCATTGGAGTAATCATCAGATCACTTCAGTTAGTACCAGTACAATAGCAGATCTAATACAAACAACTACATCATTGACAACACTATATCTCTACAATACTTCATTAAACAATGATGATATCAAGACAATATGTACATCACTTAATAAAAATACTAAATAAGGAAACTATACTTATCAAGACAAGATGAGAGAGTATTGTATGAAGTTAGACAGTTATCAAGTTATTAAAGACAGACTTAAATTCTCCATGTTAGTAAGTAGTTTGTTGTTTATTCTTAATTTGTCTTCTCGCTCACTTTTTATTTTCTCTTTAAATTTCTTTTAACATTATTTCTCATCTTTATTAACAATTTCTTTCTCTAACAAAACTAGTAGACAATAAAAATAGAGAAGTTTTGCTTGACACTTACTTCTCTAACGTCGCACTTCTTTTGCTCTCTGACAGCTGCTTATTTGCCGCCTGTAATTATTATTTGTGGGTGGGGCATTAATTTTAACCCTTTGTAGTTCCAATATGTTCTGTTTAGTTCTAGCTCCTGAACAGAATATTTGAAGACGTCAGACAGTAAAGAACGTACTTGTATCCCATTTTTAAACCGAATAAAGAATTCAGCATGACGTATATTAAGAAAAGATGGAAGACAACAATTTAACTATTATACTGAGATCAGTTCAGTTGAATAATGAAAAATTGTCAACTGTTCAAGTCCAACAATACATATTTCTGAAGTAGAGACGTTTGCACATAGTAACTGATGAGATGATATTATGTAAGTTGAAATAATTGAAGACAATAATTATTACCTCTCCTCTCTCTTATTAGCTAGACTAAGTACAAAGGTCACCAGTTATACTAGATGTTATACAATCACACACATCAACTGATCCTAATAATTATATTAAATATTATTGTTTTAAAACTGTAGATTAAATGTTAGTAGACAGCAGTAATAAATCATTCTAATAGTAAGTTCTCATATTATAATTCTCTACATTATATTGTCTTGTGTTAATAGATCATTTTCCACTTAATTGTCTTAATGAGCAAAGTTTATAAAGAAATATTATTACTTCCATTTTAATGTTTTCACAACACAAACAAGACAACAACAATAATATCAATATATATAGTATAAGATATACTGCTAGGTAGAGATGGTAATATTGTTGTGGGTGGAGTTTTTTGAATAGAGGACAAGAGATGGTGTGTGTCTAATAAACTCATTATTAATGGAGATTTCTATGATTGTTGATTATTTCTACAGCTGCCAATAATTTTAGTATATCTATGTACCTCTGTTAACTAAATTACTTTTATATTAATTTTTAAGTTAAATAACTATTAATTTTCATCAAAACATTACATAATTATGACATCATATGTACACATGATAATATAACAGTATTACATAGTGTTCAATTGAAGTTGACATTGTTGAAAAATCAAGTAACTTATAAACCTCATCCATTATTAATAATAATGAATTCAGTGACATTAATGAAAACAGTCTGTAATGAGAGAGAGTGTCAATATTTTCCATATATCCCTAATCTTGCTGACCTAGCTTAATATCATCATAATCACACATACAGATTGATCCTAATATAAGTTAACTTATCAAAATACTACTGTTTAAATGAAAATGTAGTTATAGAATCCATAGTAAAGAAATCTGGAGAATTAAGATATAGCAGGAAGTTTTTCAAATTATTTTCTATACATAATATTGTCATGTCTTTATTGATATCTTTCACTTTCAATCTTCTTAATAGACAAAGAAATATTTCCTTCAATTTTAGTATTCTCAATGACATATGTACCTTCTAATAAAGTCAGTAGATAGTGACAATTGTATATAACATTAATATATACAAGTGGAATGTGTAAGTTATTATGAGACAAGATGTGATGATGGTAATATAATATCATTAACTATACTTGAACTTTAACTTTAACTATTAATAAAAATTATACATTTATGTGTGTACTTGTAATAAAGACTGATGTCAGTAACATTATAATACTGTATATCATATAGTATTAATACTGGGTAATATAATGTAATAAATATAATAATATATTATATATAATAATTATTTATGTTATATAACAGTCTACATTACTATATAATGTTAAAATGGTCTAAGAGTACAACATAGATTTCTCAATGTCCATTTAGTACTTTGAACTTCATTACTATATATCTTAAGATAAAACAAAGGTTCTATATGTCCTCCTCTTCTCTGTATACAAGGAACATAATGTATATAAGGTGGTTTTTGACTCTATTGTAGTATGTAATGGTGGAGAAGACTGGAGTGTGAGATGGATTACTGGAAGTGATGAAGGTTGAGCTGATCTTGGGGGTGTGTCATGTAATTCTAAGTTTGTTGTTTTCTCAAAGTGTGTTCCCCAGAGGTAGACACCATAGAGGAAGAGACCATCTGATGGAGGATCTCTAATCTATAAGACAAACCACATACAGTAACCAAACTAGTTTATATTTTGTATTATTACTATATTAATGTGTTAATTGTGTTAACTTAATTAAGTGTGTCATTATTACATGATCTTTGTCTCTGCTTGTTAACTCAGCAACAAAAGTAACTGACTCAGGTCCCATACAAGTAGTTACTGAATACTATAAATAAAATAGAGGAAGTTAATCTTTGCAGTACATATATAATATATAATATATATATATATATATATATATATATATTATATATATATATATATATACATATATATATATATATATATATATATATATATATATAAGATAGAGTGTTATATTACCTGATGGAATATGCTCAAAAGAGACTTTATATATATATATATATATATATATATATATATATATATATATATATATATAAGATAGAATGTTATATTACCTGATGGAATATGCTTAAAGAGACTTTGGATTGAAGAATGCTCCTAACCAGAATGTTGGTGTACGTTCCAGTCCCCAAGTGATAATTTTGTCCATGAAAGCAAATCTCATCACTAAATCTGTACACCATTCTTTTAGATCCCATTTCTCAGGAGGTGGAGATGACTCCATTCCTACTATATTAGACCAGTTACATTAAGTCATTAATTACATTAATTTAATTGTTTTCTGCCTCAGACAGAACTATGGTACTGGAGGACTTGATTGTTTACGAGCTTTTACTCTGATAGGTAGAGTAGAACTGTAAGTATTATTTTAACTCCTTTCTTACGATTATTAGTAGATTTTGTTTTTAATATGACCTCTGTTGATTCCTTTATCTGCTATGGAGAAAGAGAGAGCTATGATAACATGATAAGGTGTTTTAATACATTAATTAATTGTTGTAATATTATTGTTTAGTAGTATTTATTGACTAATGTATGAATGGATAGATAGATGAATGAAATGGATCAATAATATATGAATGTAATATTGATATCATCTGTCCATTAGTTGACTATCTATCAATCCATTACAGACTATTGTATGATAACTAATGAACAGATGAATGAATGGATGAGTTATGAAATATGACCATTTAAAAATGGACACCTCTTGATAAAGTCATGATAGAGATTGGTTTGATCTAAGTTAGCACTAGATATATTATGTGGTAAGGAGACATGAGCCATTGTCTAAGGAAGTAATATCACAAAGTAACTGTAAAAAAATGAATAATGAAAGTTAATTACCGGGGGGGGAGTATATTACTAAAACAATGTATTAATGAACTAAATGGTTTAATTATTACATGAGCTATTTCTGACATAACAACTAACATCAATATTAGGAATATATACATATACATGTGGTAGTGAGTAGCCCCAAAAAAAATTCTAAATGATTTGGGATATTGAAAAAATGACACAAATTCAGTAAAAGAAGGTAACATACTCCATTTTAACATCTCTAATATAACAATATGTAATATATATAGTCAATTACTATGTTAATCTCATACTAATGGTTGATAGGGAGAGACCATACAAGACCACTCCCCTTAGTTAAACATATGTATAGTGTAGTTAGTATGGGAGAACATAGTATCACATGTTAATGTTATCTTTTTAAATATTGAAGGTTATATCACTATATATATATATATATATATATATATATATATATATAGCAAATACTCCATTATCTAGAGCTAGAGAAATTAAGTTCAATAAATGTATTGTTTAATATGAAGTTAATATATTGTTTGGTCCAAGGTTCAAAGGATTTAGTCACTTATAATAGTTTAGTATTAATATCACATGACATTGAAATAAATAAATATAGTGAATTAATAATAAATATACATATTGTAATATTATACATGCATGTACATGTATTATCATGGATACAGCTGTATCTTACATAGAACATTTATATAATAGCACTAAATAAGAGTACAATAAACTTGAAGTAATTTTAATGACACAATTAATGACAATTACAACACAAGTAACAGTATCTTACCTCTCATGAAAGATGCTTTCTATTTACAATTCTCAGGACAGTCAGCATTGTCTCTGAAGTTTGGCGCAATAGCAAATTGTTGATACTGAATAAGTGAAGGCCATACCCCACCCATCAATTAAGACTTTTCATTGTCGGCAAAGAAGCAATGGCTACAGGAAACCAAACTTTCGAGGAGATTCTAGAAGAAAACCAACACTTGATGAATTATGTGAACATATTCGTATTGGTGGTAAATGGTATCAGTTGGGAATTCAGCTGAAACTGAACGCTAAGAAGTTGGAAGATATTCACAAGCTACCAGATGAATCCACATACAAAACAACAAAATGTTTGAGTTGTGGTTAGATACCAAACCTGATGCTACTAGAAGACAAGTGATAGATGCTTTGAGGAAGGAAGTCATTGAAGAAATCACTGTTGCCCATGAGTATGAGCAAATGTTGAAAAATCCAGTAATCTTCCTACTAGTGAGTACAAGAACCTTTTACATGTACATCATGTTATAAATGTTATATTATTAGTTTGTTTATAGATTGTGTATTGTTCTTATTATAGGAATGGACTCTCAGTCTCTAGCTAATGAAGCAACTGATATTCTTCAGTGTCATAATGATGCACTATTACAGTGTCTGATTAATCTTGTAAAAGTGTCTCAGCTCTTATTTAGTAGTGAGAGATGCATTAGTGAAGAAACACTAGATAAGATGGAGTCATTACAAAGGCTCTCCAGATGAGAAGAAGACAACTCTGTTGTCTGCTATACATACAGGAATATCTTCAGATCACAAGAAGTTGAAAGTGTTAGCAACAGTATTGTCCAAGTTTGAGGAGACAAAAGTGCTCTCTGAGAGAATTATCAGTGAATATAGTAAGAGGTCAATTAAACAATTTATAATTAATACATATTGTTTATAGGTCAAACATTTCCAGATGACCAGACAACAGTAGCTAATGTTCAAGAGGTAGTAATGACAAGTTATAGTAGTCATGAAGAACATGCCAGTGACATTTTACGTTGTCATTATGGTACTCTCTCTCAGTCTCTCCGATATCCTGTTAGAGTAGCACACTACCTCTATGGAGAAGGAGTTATTACAAAAACTAGACTAGCAATTATAAAATATACTGCCAAGTCTTTGTCAACAAATAAAGCATTATTGATGTTATTAGGAGCTGTACGTCATGCTGTACATACCAACTATCATCATCTGGATGATCTTTGCTAGTGTATTGTTAAAATTTACTAGCACTGTACCATGTGCTAATGTTATCTTAAAAGATTGTGGTAAATACATCATTATGTACCCATTATATTAAATTTTATTATTAATTTTTGATAGAGAAAGTTTTTCCTGATGTTATACACCCAAGTACAGACCAGAGTAAATCCAGTAGATAGCATCAGTAGAAGCACTAAAGACAAGAGGTTAGTATATACTGTGTGTGATATATTGAAGGATTATTTCTTGATCTTATTGTAGATGATGTAGTAAAAGAAGTTATACTTCCTCAAAGCTTGAGTCCTATTTTTGGATCAATTAAAAGTGAATTTGCAATAGCTTTTAGAAATATCAGAAAAGCTATCAACACCACACCTCCACCTCTTGATGAATTGAAAAGATTTCTTGAAGATGGCTATCCTCACCTTGAATCTCAAATTGTTCATTGCGAGTCCATTGATGAAAATACTAACTGTTGTGAGGAAAACATTGTACACTGATCAATATCAGTTGTCTGGAGGGTATTGTAAAGTGCTTTGAAATTAAAGAAGCTGAGACACATATACAAAGATACAAAGATATAGTTCAGTCATTTTGTGAAAAAACAAAAGCTTCTCTCTGTTGGATGAAAGTTTAAAATAAACAAACACTCCTTCTCTTCTCAAATGTGAGACAGTTGTCTTTGTGTTAAACTGGGATCCTAAAGATTGTACTTTGAAAGATATCGAGGACATTCTTTCCATATCACTTGAGATCAATGTGGAGATTCGTTACATACAAAGAGGCAACTCGATCATTGTCACCTGTTTTTTTCCACTCAATCTAACAAAAGAGAAAGGATTACTACTTATTGCCAGAGCTCAGGAGACTCTTGAAATAATGAAAGAGAAAGGATTACTTCAACTTACAGTTGGACATTGTACCATTTATGATCATAGAAGAGACAAGGTAAGAGATGAGTAGTATTAGACAACAGTTACTACATGTGTTGTTTATTGATAAACTGTTTTTGGGCTTTGTGTACTCAATATGGCCTTATATATAGGAGGTTAGAAACTATTGTAGAAGAGAATACAAAGGAGTTAAGAAGTCGTTTGGAACTAGAACAAAACATCCGGAAAAAGATGACTATGCAAATGTCATCTATTGTCAGACAAAATGAAGGTATATTGTGTACAACTATTGTTTTATTTAATAACTGTCTATTATATGATATATCTGATTAATAACTTAATGTTCCTTTATATAGAAACAAGAGAAATGAAAGAAAAAACAATTGAAGATTTAACATCACTTGTGAAAACAAAGGAAGGTAAATTAATACAACATCAATGACAAGTCCAATGTTGTCAGTATTTTACATAATATATTAGTGATCAATTTTCTTCTCATTTTATATAAAGCTATTGAGAAGAATATACTGTCAGTGTCTGCTGAGAGACAGAAAGAAAGAGCTAGAGACAATACAAGATGTAATAACATCATTGACTTTACAAGTAAGAGAGAGAGACCAACAGATTGAGGAGTTAAAACAGAGCTTGAAAGGTAACTGGTATTAGTGACTTCTCATTATATGACATTGTTACTAGATCTAGCATTTATACCAAGGTTCGTAAACCAGTAACTGATCAAGGAGTTGAGGAAACACAAACAAAATCCAGTCAAGAAGAGTCCACACATGAAACTACAGGTAATAATATAATATTGTTAATAATATATATGTCTTAATTGTAACTACTAGAGTCTACACTAATATTAGAGTTAAAAGATCAGTTAAAAGGTTCAGCTAATAATAAAGATGAAACCACTCCTCCAAGTAAGTTTATATGATAATATTCTAGCTCTTACAATCAATAATGTTAATAATTATTAAATTTATAAACCAGAAATTATTATATTGTAAACTATATTCGTAATTCTCAAACCACAATAATTAAATTAATAATATATAAAAAATGAATTTCCATATTTACTATAGACTCCCTTAGTGTCAGTATAATATGATAGAGTTATGATTATGATAAGATCTATAAAATGTTTATATTAAGTGTTATCATATTACACTATATACATGTACATGTTTAATATAAGTATCTTATATAGAGTCTCCAGTATTACATGATATATTAAAGGACTATGATGATAATAAAGAGACAAAGGATGAAGAGTCAGACAAAAGAGGTAAGACTCAGAGAATAGTTTATTATAAATTATAATATAATAAAATACACATACACTACAAGTATTGTTATTTTATAATGTAACTTTATTGACAAGAATAACAACTAAAATAGACTGACTACTACATATATTGTTACTGACAAATATTAATACACTGACTGTGTCTTAGTTAATTCCACCTATAATAGATATAAGTAATAATGATGTCATTATGACTATTCTTGTTATGATAGAGCCACATTGTATATTATAATACCATATATAGTCTGGTGAGGTCAGCCCCTTCGCTTAGAGAGGAAGGATCTGGTAGCATATTACAGTTGATGAAAAAGATTTAATTTTATGTAAACCTTATTATATGTTAATATCATAAAAGGAACATAATCAACTCAGCCCCTTTCTCTAAGTTGGTTTATAAGACTACAATATAATGTTTGTATTGAGTTAAATCAACATGACTAAATGAAAGATATTGTAACATATCAAGGAAAGTATCAAATCAATTGATAACTCATTTTATTTGTAATTCCTTCTACTTTTGTTTATATCTATTAACATGTACTGCTCGGTATAGTTACTGTACTTAACCACACCCACTAAACATTTTTATGACGACAGAGCATTCCTATGTACAACGTAGAGAGATACATAATTTCCTCATGTAACAAACATATCAACTCAATTCTGTACTCAATGAAATAGAATGTAATAATTTTACAATACATATTATAAAGACATTGTAGTCTTGTGTCACCTTATATTACAGTAACATTAGACACACAAGACAAGACAATTTAGACTGTTTTATTTCAGTCTCTATTCTTTACCTATTGACAACTATTATCAATAAACTTTACACATTTCACTTAATATTAACAACAAAAGTATATATGTTAAGAAACAACAAACAGGAAATGTCTAAGAATAATTCATTTTCAGATCTTGTATTAGATCAAAACAGTTTATTGTCACACTAAACTATAAAAATGTGTTTTTTCAGGAAAAGATTGATAAGCTACAATTCCTCTCAAAGCAAAGGGGTTGATCTCACCAGACTAAGTTGATGTATGAATACCAGAAATCCATTATATAGTAATGTTCTGTTAGTATGAAAGAATTGTTCCTCTGTAACCAATAGAACATACTAGACAGCGAATTTAACAGTAAACCACGCCTCCTATGATTCATTGCCATAGTAAACATATTCAATAAACAGTAATGGCTTCCTTTCTTCTTCAGTGTATTGTCTGTGTATTGTAGTGTGTTATAGTATATATTACTATGTGTGTACTATACTATATACTAACTCTGTTTTATAACAGGAGACACTGGAAGTGTTAAGTGGAATGATGATATCAATATTGTTAATCTCACTAGTCCAAGTGTATTAGAAAGTGAAGATGTTATAAGTAAATTAATAAAAGAACAACAAACAGGAAAAGAATGGAGTATTCGTCTCTTCTCATCATCTCCTGAAAGTACTGCAGTTATTATAAACAATCTTAATAAGTGTACAGTGTGGTATCTTCGTATAGAGGACACTTCATTGGACAGTAAGTGTGTATCGATATTATCAGAGATACTAAAAAAACTAATAAAACAATAAAGACATTACGGCTGTGGTCCTCTTCACTTACTGGTGGTATCAAACAAGTCAGTGATAGTCTCTTTAATAATAAAACACTTGAACAGTTATGGTTGTCTAATATTACTAATATCACAGATGAAGATATAACTCACTTATCTACTATGTTATCAAGTAATACAACTTTAAAAGTACTACATCTCTACAACTGTAACATCACTGATAATGGAGTCCGATATATCTGTGAAGGGCCTTACTAAAAACCAAACATTGACTACATTGGACATCAGTCGTAATCCTCAGATCACTTCAGTTAGTACCAGTACAATAGCAGATCTAATACAAAACAACTACATCATTGACAACACTAAATCTCTGACAATACTTCACTAAACAATGATGATATCAAGACAATATGTACATCACTTCATAAAAATACTACAATAAGGAAACTACACTTATCAAGACAACATGAAGAGTATTATAAGAAGTTAGACAGTTATCAAGTTATTAAGACAGACTTGTGTTCTGGTAATAGTAAGTAGTTTGTTGTTTATTCTTAATTTGTCTTCTCGCTCACTTTTATTTCTCTTTAAATTTCTTTTGACTTCATTTTTTTCATCTTTTATTAACAATTTATTTCTCTAACAAAACTAGTAGACTATAAAAATAGAGCAGTTTTGCTTGACACTTACTTCTCTAACGTCGCACTTTTTTGCTCTCTGACAGCTGCTTATTTGCCGCCCGTAATTATTATTTGTCAACTGATCCTAATAATTATATTAAATATTATTGTTTTAAAATGTGTAGATTAAGTGTTAGTAGACAGCAGTAATAAATCATTATAATAGTAAGTTCTCATATTATAATTCTCTACATTATATTGTCTTGTGTTAATAGATCATTTTCCACTTTTAATTGTCTTAATGAGCAAAGTTTATAAAGAAATATTATTACTTCCATTTTAATGTTTTCACAACACAAACAAGACAACAACAATAATATCAATATATATAGTATAAGATATACTGCTAGGTAGACATGGTAATATTGTTGTGAGACAAGATAAGATGCTGGTAATATAATATCATTAACTAACTGAACTTTAACTATTAATAAAAATTATACATTTATGTGTGTACTTGTAATAAAGACTGATGTCAGTTACATTATAATACTGTATATCATATAGTATTAATACTGGGTAATATATAATGTAATAAATATAATAATATATTATATAAATAATTATTTATGTTATATAACAGTCTACATTACTATATAATGTTAAAATGGTCTAAGAGTACAACATAGATTTCTCAATGTCCATTTAGTACTTTGAACTTCATTACTATATATCTTAAGATAAAACAAAGGTTCTATATGTCCTCCTCTTCTCTGTATACAAGGAACATAATGTATATAAGGTGGTTTTGACTCTATTGTAGTATGTAATGATGGAGAAGACTGGAGTGTGAGATGGATTACTGGAAGTGGTGAAGGTTGAGCTGATCTTGGGGTTGTGTCATGTAATTCTAAGTTTGTTGTTTTCTCAAAGTGTGTTCCCCAGAGGTAGACACCATAGAGGAAGAGACCATCTGATGGAGGATCTCTAATCTATAAGACAAACCACATATTAGTAACCAAACTAGTTTTATATTTTGTATTATTACTATATTAATTGTGTTAACTTAATTAGTGTGTCATTATTACATGGTCTTTGTCTCTGCTTGTTAACTCAGCAACAAAAGTAACTGACTCAGGTCCCATATAAGTAGTTACTGAATACTATAAACAAAATAGTTTATCTTTTGAATACTATATAATAATAATAGAGGAAGTTATAATATTTATGTATATATATATATATATATATATATCTATATATACTATATATATAAGATAGTGTTATATTACTGATTGAATATGCTTAAAGAGACTTTGGATTGAAGAATGCTCCTAACCAGAATGTTGGTGTACGTTCCAGTCCCCAAGTGATAATTTTGTCCATGAATGCAAATCTCATCACTAAATCTGTACACCATTCTTTTAGATCCCATTTCTCAGGAGGTGGAGATGACTCCATTCCTACTATATTAGACCAGTTACTAGGTACTTTAAGAAGAAGGAGAGCCAGTGCTGTTTCATGAAGATGAGATGATATTAACAGGACATCATCTATTGATGAAATCTTCAAAGATGTCTGAAGATTCTAAAGATTACATACAGACAATAAGTTAGGAAGTCATTATGTTACATTAATAATGATATATATGTGTATATTACCTGTAGGTCATTGACAATATCTAGCATACATCTGTTCAAAGTTTGTGTTTCTTGCATCAAGAACTTTCCATATGGACTCTCTGTATTAAGTTTACGTAATCTTTCCAACAAAATGTCCTTGAAAAAAGAGAAAAAATAGATTTTTCATCTATTCTATAGACTAATGGGCTAATAGAGACCCTCAAAGCCTTTCTTACTACATGTTACTATACTAATGATTATACCTTCTTCCATCCAGGTGGAAAAAGTGTCTAAAAGTTTAGTGACAGTTCGTAAAAGTATGGACTGTATTTCAATAGCCATAACAGTATCAGTTAATGCTATAGAGAGCATTTCTGGATGTACAATTTCCAGTTGACAATCTAACATGTTACAGGGAAGTTGAATAAATGTAGGTAATTTATCCAAATATGTGATGATGATGTAGACACTGGTTGAGAACTGGACTTCTTGCCAAACTGTGATAGAACACTCATTGCAGACACAGCATGGATGTCTCGTAATATTCTTCCAGACATAGGAGATTTTCTGATAGGTTCAGTTGACAAAGAAAGGACAACAGAGTCTTGCTTTATCTGATTGAGTTGAGCTAATAAGGGAAAATGACGTCTTTCCATCCCAACTGCAGCTAAAAAGAAAGCAGAGATGAGTTCTAATATAGCAGTATATACTAGTATAATAATATTAACAGAACTGATATAGTGATATTATGAATGTACTTTATGATAAGTAACTTACATCTGGTGTGTAATGGAGTCCATATAGTAAGGCACTTGGAACTAGAGGAGGTGAGGCATTCTCTATAGCTTGAAGGAGGTTATTCAGACGAGTATTAGGAGTGAAGAACACAGCAGGAATTTGATAGCGACCTAGAAAAAATAAGAATAAGTACTTCAATATAAATGAATGGTATATTAAGTTGTATGTACAGTTCTGTAAACTATATCTATTATCTTGTATAAGAGGAAGTTGCAAGAACAGAGACTTACCAGACTCTCGTTTAGGTCCTCCAGGATGCAGCCAATATTCAGTGATAGCATTTAATACAATAAAATCTGACTCACTCGTCACTAAAGATCCATAATATACCTACAAAAAATAGACAGTTTTATGCTGTAAATCTATTACAAATAATATTTCTACCTCTGATATCATATATCTAATACCACTCCAGAAACTGGTTGGACTCCACCATTACTACCTGGAACATCACAGTTTGTGAACTCCCTTGATACATAAGTTATAGCATCCTAAGATAATGAAATAAAAGACAACATGTCTCCTCTATAACCCTACATAGTATATTGTGTGTGTGTGTGTGTAGTTCTGTAAATGAAGTATAGATGAATATACTCAGTAACATACCCAGAGGTGAGTAATTCCCCATTTATAATTGTTATGAAAGGACCAATGACAAGTGATTTGTTTCAAAACAAGAATGATGTGGAACATAGCAATACTATGAAGGAGTGGTAACCATTCTGTACGAGAACTTCTATTGATAATGTCTTTTTGTCCACTACACAAGTGTAGAGTATGAACTAGAGAGTTTAATGGTGACTGTGTTATGAAAGAAAGAAAAAAATAAGAGCAGTACATTATTTTATTAAAGTAGTACAAATTGTACTAGTATATATGTTGTAAAGTGTATTAGTTGTGTCTTAAAATCATTATGTCATTATATACTGTTATATTATCATTGATGTACCATTGGGGCATCTAGAGCTATTCTAAAGCAGTGCTTTAGTATCAGTGGAGGTTCTTTAACTGAACTAATATCAATAGAGAGCCAAAGTCGTCCTTTAGGTCTGTCACTGCTCTTCTCTTTATTGAGTAGTATATTAAGTGACATCATTAGATGACTAGTGTTGGAGCTATTGATATGAGTTAATAAGACCCACTGTTCCTACATGTTAATATAGAGATCAATTTAAAACATGTGTGTTATAAGATCAGTGAGATATGTCACCTTGCTTTTAATGTCTTGTACAGTTTTCAATATGACATCAATCTCATGATCAGTTTCATACCTGAGAGATTTTGAACAGTCAGAGAAACCTGAAATGATCAAATTAAACACACACATACATTCATGTTAACATGTTAACTCAATTCATTTATTTTTACCTTAATAATATACTTACATGACATTTCTGTGCTAAGTGTTGTAGTTTTATTGCAGGGAGATGAGGATCATTTTCATAGATCAACAGAGGAGTCAGTTGATATGGAAGACCTTTTAAAACTCCTTGCAAATCAAAATGACTTGGACTATTAAAATAAAAACAAATTAAAGTACATGTAAATAATGACCACTTTTCATTATACCTGAGTGGTTTGTGTTCAAGGACACGAGCAGTAAATACTAGAGCAAATGAGTGACTCTTTCTGGTCTCAGTGCACATTGTATTAAGAACTGTTGCATCATGTTAAACCTATTGTATGTAAGATATATAAACCACTGATAATTCTGATAATTTGCTCATGTATATTAGAATTTAATGACGATATCAATTTTGAACTTACTTTTGTCCTATTCCTTCTGCTATTAGAATAGTTTCTGGTGAAGCTCCTTCACTGATTGTTCTCCAAAACATTTCTTTACCATCTCTTCCAAAAGATGCTAGAATTGGATGGATCCATTCAAAATGAGAAGCAACCACCTAATTAACAAATATATAAAATATTAATTTGTTAATATACAAAGAAATCAACAATACTATATTAATTTTCTTGAATGTCTTGACTTACCAATAACTTCTGCCATTGGGTTTCAGTCATCCAATCAAATGGTTTCTTTCCAAAATTAATGACAGGGACTTCCTCATATGGTCTTTGATTCAACAATCCTCTGACAATAAACTTTGAACCAGGAGATGAACAAAGAAGAAATTCTCTTCTTCTTCAACTGAAGCCCGTCCTTGACTTGACTCGATCTTAACACAACAAAGATGAACTATTAATTTTATAATAAGTAATTTGATACCTCAATTGCTAAGAAAATAGAAAAGATTTGTTTATCTAATTCCATGAAACCTCTTTCAAAGTGAGAATGTCCAAACTTTGTGAGTTTAGAGAGAGAGTCTTCACCTTGGATACGACTAAAATAATTTGAAAAAAATGTAATCAAACATCTTATTTATATATTTAACAGTTAATTTCTATCTGTTTTAAATATTGTACTTTCTCACTACCTTCCAGCTTGTCTGATATATTCTTTGAAGACTAGCAGAGCATAATCAAAGGATGTATTATACAATGGTTGAATGTGACTCATCAAACAAGCAGTGTTGATAATGATAGAAGATCTATTAGCTAAAGTTGTAATAGTAGATAAATGAAAGGTGTTCATCTCTGTAAGAGACTGTCTTAATTGTTGGAGACTATATGTAATGAAAGGAACATGTCAAAGCTATAGTAGTAGTTAGTATTAGATATAGTTAGGTATATTGAATATTGAAGATATTAGTGTTGATATATATATATATATATATATATATATATATACTGAAGTATCTAAGTCTGTTGAAGAGTGCTCGATGTCATTTAGACAGAGGCGGGTTAGAACAGAACTAAAGGACAAAAGAACAGGGCTCTTGCTGGTTGCTGTTACTCTGAGTTTCATGCATTATGTGATCATCAAACAGCTATCTGATGATCGCATAACGCGTGAAAACTCGGAGTAAACAGCAAACATAGGAGAGCCTGTTCTTTTGTCCTTTAATTCTGTTCTATATATACTATATATATATATATATATATATATATATATATATATATATATATATATATGTATATGTATGTATATATCATATGTATGGCATATATCATCAATAATAGTTGAGTTATAGTACCTTTCTTGTGCAAATTCCAAAGACTTATTTAAAGTCAGTAATTTATTGACTGTCTTTGTTTCTATTTCTAATTCCTTTCCTTCATCTAATGATAATAATAGTTCATTTTCTACTGATTTTGAAGTGAGAATAAGTGAACAGATCTCCTGCAAATAAATATGTAATAAATGTTAAACTTATGTCACATGTAAAGATTTACAAACAGTTGATCTAGTCCACACAAGGTAATTTTCATCAAAAGGAAATAGAGAATAGTAATGATATGTAACAGTACCTTCCTGATCTCTGTCCGCTCACTGAAGGTCTTG
Source organism: Gigantopelta aegis (assembly GCF_016097555.1). NCBI lineage: Eukaryota > Metazoa > Mollusca > Gastropoda > Neomphalida > Peltospiridae > Gigantopelta > Gigantopelta aegis. The sequence continues at coordinate 97,317 of NW_024532885.1, read as the reverse complement.
GGGTTTCTGAATCTCAAGAAATTCATCCAGAAGTCGACTTTCTAATCCTGAACAGTCAGGATGAAAAAGGACAACAGAGCATTGAGATGAGACAAGTCTTGGAAGACTATCTGGTTGAGTTTTAGTCACAAGAATCAGTCTAGTGATAAAGGATACATCTAAAGTCATTCAAGTAATTGTAGATTAACATACTTGAATTTACTGGAACAGTCAACTTCCTTTCCATCAACCTAAAAAATTAACATCATTTGTTATATTCCAAAAACCAAACTTGATATAGTATATATTATAATTGTTATACATTCATTTATTCTAGTCTCATACCCAAACTTGATACTGGGAATGAGACTCTAATGTGTGCTAATATATTTACCATAGTCTTGATTGTTGAGTGACTCTTTATTAACTGTTTTTTACTAGCAATAACAGACTTGAGTATGTCATCATGATTAGCTAAGTAATGGACATCAAATATCTGTAATTACTAGGGTTTTACTCTCTGTCATACATTGAATGACACTGGACTTCAAAGATTGATCTATAATAAACATAACCAAAGAAAGAACCAATTATAATCATCATTAATTATAACAAAAAGTTAATATTGGCTTCAATAGCTGCTATCTAATAATAACTGTAGATTTGTGCATTATAGCATTATATCATGTAGTCATAGGAATAGGAAAAATTTAAGTTGGGAGGGGCTATATCCTCCTTAGCCTCTACCTTTCCTATCTCTATACAAGTAGTGCTTCATGTTAAAATATATATGGATCAAACTTACTTGATATTTAACTATCACTATCTCTTCCTCCAACATTTCCTTTCTACCTCTAAGCCAACGACAAACCATTTCTAGTGGGTCTATTACTAATGGCCATTGAGAACTGTGTGTATTAGATATAACACAAGCTCTTAACACAGTCTGTTGATCCATTGGTAGTCCCTCAAGGTAAAGATGATGATAGTCTTTGGGTGACACAAGGAATTTGGAGAGGCTTTGGAATGTGGTATTATTTGAAGAGAGGCCATTTGAGGAACAGAGAGTAAGTAGACTATTAAAGACTGTTTGCCTGAGGAATGAAAACATTTCACAATTAATTCATAGACAGTTGTATACAGGTAACTAAAGCCTGTCTGTTCATTGTTCTATTAATTTAACTGAGAAACTGACTATACATAAAATACATCATATTTCACTATTATTATCATATCAGATAATTTGATAAGAAAACTAATTTCTAGTATTAAACAGAGACATTTTATACATAATATGTACTAACATTGCTTGGGCTTGAAGTGGACCACAGTAGGTTAGGAAAACAGCAGATATAACACAATTAGCAAGTAATGTTTCAGTAGAAGGCAGTTCAGTTAGCTTTTCATTCCATTCTTCTTGTCTTAGTTTCAAACTGAAAAATAATATCAAATATAATTCAACGTAAACAGATGATCTTTACCTTTCAAGAAGATTTCGAGCAAGTTTCAATTTTGTGACCAATTCTTCGCAAGTTTTCTGCAAGCTATGCTTTTTTCCATGACACACTTGTCAAAACTGGTTCTGTAAACCAGTAAGATCATTCTCTAATTGCACTAGGTCATCTTCTCCAACTTCTGCCTCTTCTTCATCACCAGGAAAATCATTAGAAACAGTTGTTGGAGGGAAACTCAAATCAACTGGAATTTCTTTTTGCAAAGCTATAAGAAAAAATGCCATATTCATAATGAGTGAATTAATGTATGTGTATATATGTAGGTGCAAGCAAGATGGCTACCTTCTAGGTCTTTGTTTAATTTCTCTACTTTTTTGAGTGCATTAAGATGTGGTTGAAAGGAGTATTGATAATTAACTATAGCTACTGCAAATGCACACATAATGGCAGCTGACTCTGAAGCATATTTAGCCATTGCTACAGTAATTAAACCAGTAGAGTTTGAAGTAGGACTATCACTGTTGACGACTGTCTCTTTCAGTGATGGTACTGCTAGTATTAGATGTGGCCAATTTGGATTCTATTAATGCTACAGCATCATTGGACAAGCCTTCTTCCCATTTTAAGTTGTTTAAAAGATCCAGGAACCGTTGAGAGTCTCCGATGGCTATCTGTAACTGTAGTGACCAATGTTCTCTCTCCATTTTAGAATTGACAGATGAAGACATTGATGTTGTCTTTCTATATGTTGGGACATTCAGTGATGAGGTATCTCCTGATAGGGGGCACCATATTTCTGTAAAAGATTTACATAAGTTCCATTATAGTGCCAATTAGAGCTGGAGGATTATGCAATGTTTTGATCTGATCAATTGTGTTACGATCTATTCTATTCTGCCAATAGCAAGCCTACAAAGAAAAAGAACATTAAATACAACCAATAAAGTCTATATAGAAAACTTTACAACTTTATTTAATACACTGCTACTAACAGATCATCAATTGTCTTCAGTTTATTTTTCATACACTTTACATGCAATGTATATTAAATGTAATTTGTAACAAATACTAAGTCCTCTGTTGTAGGAACATTGTGTCCATGACTTACTTGTTCTTTGGTTTTAATCATAGCTTGTCTTGTCTCTTCTTCCTCTTTCATTGCTAATTTCAGCTGTTCCTGAGCTCTTTCCATCAAGACATCAATACGAGAAACTCTTACGAGATAACGATCAAAAAACACAGCCAACAACTCATAGTCATCTTCCTCATTCTCAGAGAGGAAGTCTCTTCTGCTCTTGACACCATTCTCATAGCACTAAGGACAGCACCCCCTTGACCAAGGAGAGCTTTTACTCTCTCTAGTTACATGATTTAGAAATAACTTGTTTCTGTAGACCATTTGAGCAAAGACTAGTCTCGTGGAAGCTTCTGTTTAAGGTTGTCCACAGTGTACATTGCATTTCTTGACTGAGTCAGTAATACTTTGTAAAGTGGCCAGAGCTTGTCTAGAGGTGTGTGTGCAGGTAATATTATTATATATTTATGTATCATTGATATCATAATATATTGAAGGATATATAGTCTGGTAATAGAGTAGTGGGATGACTATACTATACTAACTGTGTCTCTTACCTCAGACTGACTCTTTCTTTTTCAATGGTTGTATTTTTTTCTCTATATAGTCGACAAAAAACACTCTAAAAAGTGCCTCAGAGTCAAGGGGCCTACATATGGAAGAGAAAGACAAATGCCTTTTGGATCTAACACTTGTGACATTTTTTCCATGAGGTAACGAAATGATTGAGTCATCTTGAAATGTTCTGTTGAAGTTCTATTATTTTGTATGTTTGCACTGTTTTTTTATTCCAGCTTGTTTTAAGTATCCCACTCTCAGCTAACATATAGGAATGGATGGCTGTGATAGTCTCTGTCAGTAAAGTGTTGTGTTCTGGTGCAATAATACTAGCAAAGAACCAGGTTGTTTGTCTATTAATTGTTAATGTATTCCATTCTTCCATCCATATTATATGTGATTGTTGTAAGAGACCTTGATATAAACTGGTAAGAGAGAAAAAAAAATTTCAAATTTAATACCAATAATTCATTGTTTATGAGATTGTCCAACTGTTTGTTCCTTCCTTCATTCATTTATTTAAGTATGCATATCATCATCATCATCTGTCTGTCTGTCTTCAGTCTGTCTGTCTTGTCCACTAGTCTGTCTGTCTGTCTTGTCCATCAGCCGGTCTCTGTCTGTCTTTGTCATCAGTCTGTCTGTCTGTTGTTCTGTTTGTCCCATCAGTCTGTCTGTCTGTCAGTCTGTCAGTTCATTCACCCATCCCTCATTCCATTTATTAACAATACTGTGCTTTATCATTGATGTATATCACAATTGGGGTTACACACATGACAACTCGCAAGTTATGACATATACGAGCTGAAAAGTATTGTTCAGGATCAATTTGTTCACTTGGGAAATCTCGTTTTATACATGGTGCCAGAGCTGTAGGAGGACTATCCATCTCATCAACAGTAAATAGAGTAGAATTTCACTTGATGATAGAAAACTGTTAAGTATTCCAAGAACTTTTGAGTTTTGTAAGTGTTGTTCCTAATTATAAGAATAATAATTTTATACAATGTTTGTGTAATATTTAAATGGGGTTTTTATGAGTATGGATAATAGGATCAATGGACGTAAAGATGGTTGGGTCAATGGGTAGATGGGTGAGTAGATGGATGGATGGATAACAGACAGATAGACTTTTTTCAGATTTTTTTGTACTAGACAGTTTTGTTAATCATTGTAATATAATGCAACCTGCTTTCCTTCTAATCCTGCTAATCTAAACAAGGATCTCAACATATCCCGTAACTTCATATCATTGTCTTGTGCATCCTTTAAATAGAATATAGTAATCCAGCAATGTAGAGAGACAAACTGTGCTAAGTTATAGATTGGTTGTCCAAGAGAACCAACAAGGAACACAATTACCCCTGCAGAACAAAGCGACAGGAGAGAAATAAGAGAGAGTAGATAGAGAGGTAAGAGTGTGAGGGAGAAACAATACAAACAAATATTAGAAGTAAGGAGACAACAAAGAAAGGAAGGAGTAGAGAGAGAATGTAGAGAGAAGAGAAAGACAAAGAAGTCACAAAGAGTTATGTTTGATTAATCTCTATCAATGACAAACCTTGCGTGTTTTTAATTGCTCTGTGAGTAGTAACGACAAAAGTAAGTTATCATCACACCAGTTCTAATGTCCAAGGTGATGTTATGGCCTCCTCTTCACAATATCTTGTGATGTAATGCTGAACTACTTCCTGTATCTTCTCCCATTTGTAACAGCATGCAATGACACTTCAGGCATAGCACTGAGTGTAGTACCGTATTACTATCAGTTGAACTATTTCAATATGAGGCGATATACCAGAGAACAAGGTCTCTGGTAGGGAATTAAAATCAACTCCTTCAAAACAATCTTGAGCTGTAGTTATAATGGTTTCCTCTAACCACTGTTTGTCCTCCTCATGACACAGAGAAGAACAAAAGCTCTCCTTACTTCACTCTTCCATGAAACAGCAAATTGATCAATATTAGAAGCTTCAGGCCAAAACCCAAGTCCTAAAATTACCAAAAATTACAATACATTCACAAGAAGTAAAGTTCCTGTTAAAATTCTGTACTTACCTGCAGGGCTGTCTCCAATGGTTCAGGGAAAACATGTAAGGTTGTCTTCCATGAGTACTCTGATTTCTTAAAAGTTGAGGCGATTTCTGATATAGTATTCTGAGGCTTTAGAGAGTGAACTGACTAATTGTTGAGGTATGTTCTCAGTAAGTCTAGTGAAGTTCTATAAAGGAAGTAAAGACAGTAGTACATATATTATAAGTAGTTAGTGTATAATGCTTGACTGGGACATCTATAACAATAAGTTTGCTGTTAATTGTTTCATAAATATTATGTAAATGTATACCTGAAGAGCTAATGGAACAATAGCCTCCAAATCATCGTCTATTAATGGACTTACAGGTATTACTGTAAAATGTCTCTATAATATGTATTAAAAAAACGAGTAGTTCGTAACAAATATTATTAGATATAGTACCTTCAGTCGAGGATCTATCATTGATGTTCCTTGATAATGGATATTGTACCAAATAATAATAAGTCTTCAATTGTTATACATTGATTAGTTTTAGTAAGATTACATATTCTTTGACTGTCAATTATTTGACGCAAGAGAGAGAGAGAGAGAGAGAGAGAGAGGAAGAGAGAGAGAGAGAGAGAGAGAGAGAGAAAGAGAACATACCCCTGATAGAAGAGAGATACATTGAAGAGTAACAAGGGGAGAGTATAATTCAAATATCAATGATATATGTAGATAATACATTAATGATACATTACATTTTCAAACATGTATCTATTAATTCATATAAATACCTCAAATGTACTTATTGGGACTGATGTGGTCTTCTGAGGTAAATGAAGGTCTTCCAGTAAAAGATGAAGGCAGCGATTATCATTAGGTCCATATGTGTAACCTATAATATGTACATGTTTTATACATAGCTACATACTATATAGTTATTTCATACCTTGTCTATGATGAAGATGATATTTGCATAAAATGATGTAGATCATTTGATTGAGTGTAGCCATTAAGTATAACTCGTTTGACTGACTCTGTCTTGGAGAAATGTAGAGCTAAAAAAGAAAAGAGTCAATCTACTTTATTTTCTTTATTATTATTATATACCTCTAGCTGAGAGAAAGTGATTTAGAGTAGCTGTCTTTCCGCTAGCATGAGGCTCCAACTAAGAGAACATTTCTTCTTGAAGCCTGCGCTAACTCGAGTAACATTTCAACACGTATCTTTAACAAAATGTCCCAAATGAACATCAATATACCAATATTATAATAGTACTACATTTATATTAATGCATATGTACACACATAGACACACATATATACATATGATAATGGTACATGTACACACTGCTATCGTCCTTATCTTACAGTGCTAGGTGTCTCCACAAAGACTCTTCCCATTAAATCAACACTTGACATCTTTGTTCTGGTATCCTATAATAAGGTACATGTATTAACTATTAATTGTACATGAGTACTGTATATAATGTGGATATGATAATATCATTAATAACAACATAGATATGATATATATATAATTGTACCATGTATACACTAGATGTATCTCTATAATTATGTACATGGAGTGTATCTGATAGTGAAAGGATCTACTCACTTGCTCTGCCAGATGTCCCATTTCTCCTGACTCATCAACATAATAATCAAATACTGAATATTCAGTGTCATCATCAGGTAAACTAGAAGAAAGAGCAAAAATAAACCAAGTTAAGGAATTATAAATTGATTAATGGTATAAAGACAAGCTCATAGATAAATCAAGTGATTTCTTCTATAGTCAATTGGAATATAAATTAACTTTTTAATTGACAATGAATATCATGACAACACAACATTACATGATAAACTGCTCTATGAATAATCTATATAATAAACTACTACTGCTCTTAGTGGATACCTAAGGATTGATGTCATCACTACAAACATCTTTGATCACCATAATGATTATAATAAAGGTATTTATAAATTATGATTATAATAAGTGATTATAATAGATTTATGTATGTACTTTACCTGTTTGTTAGTTGTCTTAGAAGTTGACTGAACTTTTTTTTTTTTCTTTCTCTTTCAATAAAACTCCACCAAAACTCCAAATAAGAGAAAATAGAAAGAGTCTTTCAACGTGAAGTTCACTAAATACCTCAGCAGTCTCCATGTATGCCTATAACATAGAATAACATATTGTCATATATAATATATAGTAGTATGTTATTGTATTATAATAGTACTTTATTGTAATGTAATATGTATTATGTATTATAGTAGTATATTGTAATGTAATATGTATTATAGTATTATAGTAGTGTATTATAGTAGTGTATTGTAATGTAATATGTATTATATATAGTACTTTATTGTAATACTATATTATGTATTATGTATTATAGTAGTGTATTGTAATATAATATGTATTATATATTATAGTAGTGTATGTAATGTAATATGTATTATATATTATAGTAGTGTATTGTAATGTAATATGTATTATATATTATAGTACTTATTGTAATGTTGTCTTACATTAAGTAGAGAACCAAGGTAGGCAAGACATGTCTTGAATAGACATACTTCATTCTCATTCTCTCTATATCTAAGGAAGTAAGGAAAGTACAATATTATACTTCATTTGTCCACTCTCTTTTATCACCCATCATCTGTCCATCCAGTCAATCATTCATCCATTTAACCCTCTATCCATCATCCATCCAGTCCAATCATATGCACATCTATCCATTCATCCATTACATACTCTAATTTACTCTAATTTTAGAACAAATTGAGAGACTTGATCAACAGTAGATTCAAATAATTTTTGTAGACACTATAGGAAAACAAAGAGTATCATTATTACAAGTAGTATTATTATCAGTGCTACTTACTGATCCTTCATTGGTTCTTCTTGTCTTCAACCATGAACTTGCCAATGTCCTCCAACCCAAAATATAAGAATCAAAATACACAACACTCTATCATGAAGAAGAACATTTGTAAGTATATTAACTGTTATCACAAATACAAGTACAATCATTACTTGTCATTATTGTACTATTTAATACTTACACAATACGTCAGAGCAGCAGGTGAAGCATTTACTAGATAACCAGTTTCAAAAACCAGTTTAACAGTATCTGTATTTATTCGAAGGTGTTCCCCATCACCCAAACTCATACACTATAAACGAGAACAAAATACATGTGCTATACATGTGTTATACATGTGTTATACATGTACATGTATTAAATGTACTGATACATGTAATAAAGGTTAATGCAAATTTGTACTGGTGTTAGTAATATGTGTGTATTACTAACTTTATTTGATGTTGTTATTTCACCAAGATATTCATACCAATAGTTGAGAAGTGGTCCATCAAAACATACCCATATTGTAGTCTGTGTTGCCTAAGGAAATGATAACAACTAAAATATGATCACATAACGCGTAAAACTAGAGTAACAGCAATACAGCAAGAGCCCTGTTCTTTTAAGAGTTAATTCTGTTCTAACCCACTCTGTCTAAACAAACATTGAGCACTCTTCAAATAGACTTAGATACTTCAGTATATAGTAGATATAAACTAGTAGATGTAAGTATACCAAATCCTCAATCTTATTTTTTCTATATAGAACAGTTCATTGCAGTGTGTTTTCACTGATTGTGTTACTAAAATTCTTTTAAACTTCCAATCCAAAGTAAAAGTTGAATCTTAATTAGTTACTTTATTATATAATTAATTTTTACAATATCTCTGTTAGTTTACCTTTATTGTCTTTCTCAGTAAACCAGTGAAGATGCCATCTCTCCAACTTCCATTGTTGTCAACACTACCAAACACTTCAGATTGATCAGTGAAAAGACAAGGATATATTTTTGTAATCTGACAGTTTTCATGTCTGTGTCACCATCTTTAGAGTTTAAAGCTGAGACAACTGTCTTTAAAGCACTTGTTTTACCAGAGGCTTCACTCCCAGAAAGAATTATAGCTGAAAGAAGTTGAAGTAAGTTAGTTCATCTGTTCCATAGGAAACAGCCATCCATCTATCCATCCATTCATCCATTCATCATTAATATCTATCCATTATATCCAATTGTATCCATTGATCTATCCATCCATCCATAAAATTCATCCATAATGATGTATCTATCCATCCATCCATGTATCTATTTGTCCTTTTATACATCTATCTATCTTTAATCTATTTATATCAAATCATTCTAGTTAGAACTATCTAGTTACATACTTACCGTGATTGGTTTACTTAATAGATACAATTGTTCAGTTTTTTCCAACCATACTTTAGTTGGAGTGAGTCCATTACTTCTAGCATGTTCTTCTAATAATGACAATTGACTCTTAAAACATGAAGTTGATTGTAGAAAATTAGATAATTGTAAATTAGAATCAGGTGATCCTATTCTCAGATCAATATCAGGACAATCTTGAAATGTATCTTTGAGAATGGCTTGAAAGACTGGTAGCTCCTAAAATAAAAGGAATTGTTCTTTTAATAATTTTAATATTAGTTATTAAAATATTTACTAAATTGTATATTATATTGAGTGTTTTAAACTAATTATTTGGTAAGTTTTGTTTTAACTAACCTCATTATTAAATTGAGCTCCTAACAACACAGCTAAAGTCTCTGCTACTAAAGTATGTTCTCTAATAACAGCTGCTGTTAGTGGCTGCAGTGATTGTTGGTTTGTAGTATAACCTGTTTGTTTAGCAGGAGATCGAACTGTATATATATATATAAAATAGAGAAAGTTTGTGCTCAATAATTTAAAGGAATATTTTGAATATTAGTATAGTCTGACAGATGAATTGATAGAACAATAGATTAGTACATAGTAGATAGATAATAGAAATGGACAGTAAGTAGGTGGAGAGATAGACAGAGAGATAATAAACTTTTGTTTCAATTTTACCTGGAGATGTTTTAGGAACATCTAATTTTGATATTGTATTTAATGATGGTATTGTATGTGATGGGTGTTGTTGTTGAGTTTCTTGATCTTTTAGCAGCTACTCTAAAAACAAGACACATTATAGGAACACTAATACGAGGATATGAGAACTGGTAGACCTACAATATATAAGAAATAAGTCATGAAACAAATGTATTAACTCAGTAAGTTAAAATCATATTATATATTCTTAACTGAACAGTTAATATCAACAATGATTATAGGAAAGTGTCCTGAATATATGAGAGTTAATGAAAGATTCATAAAGACACTTATTATATACATATAGGTAGGTACAAGATAATACTCCTGCTAATTCTAACCTCATATTATTTTAATAGGACACTTATAATACAGTAATATAATGAGAGATTCATAAAGACACTTGTCATCATGCATATAGGTAGTAGTACTCCTGCTAATTCCAACCTTATATTATTTTAAAAGTATAATGAGGACACTTATAATACAGTAATATATAATATCTCAAACTGTCCACTATAGACCATAGTTATCTGATTTATAATCTTTTTTAGTACTTACAATTGATCATTGATAAGAGAGAACACTGTCTCTAGACGATGTATGAGACTCTTTGATCCTTTGAATCCTAATGCTAGACAATGGGTTCTTAATGTAAGATGACTGTCATGTGACGGTAAAGAGAAGGAACGGAAGTGTGGAGTAAGAATGGTTGGGAGGGACCAGTTAGTAGAGTGAGTAAGAAAGACAGCCATATTTTGGTTGAAGATGTATCTAGGGAGGGGGAGGGAGGGAGGGGAAAGGGTAAGGAGAGAGAAGGATTGAGGAAGGGAGAAAGTGAAGTATACAAAAATAAAAATCATTAAATATATTTCTTTTCTTTACCTGTAGACTATTGTTTAAAATTGTAGTCATTTGACGTGATCTTAATGCATTAGACAATATATTCAATATGGCTGACAACAAAGACAGTCCTTCTCTTTGTATGAGGTGAGCATCACATAGACAACCCCATGAACCATCCTGTAATGTAACACACATTTGTAACTATGGCAACGATGTATACATGAATGAATGTATGATATGGTAGTAGTGTGGAGTAATAAGTGTTATGGTGTAGCCATTTTTACTTGTGCTATTCCTGTTAATAGTCGTACTATTGCAGCAGTTTCTGTAAGAGATGAACAGTAAAGAGTGGGAGTGAATTGTCCTATAAGAAAGGCAAATCCCTAGAGAGAAAGAGAGGAAGAAAGAAAGAGGAGAGAGAGAGGGGGGGGGAGAAAAAGGAGAGAAGAACAGAGACAGATGACTCTCATTCTTATAAACTTAACTGTGTAAAACTTACTTTGATTATTTCAGTTTTATTTCCTCCTGATGGTAGTACGACACAACTTCCTAGATTATCTCTCAATGACTTAAAATAAAATAAAATATTTCTTAACACAAAAGGTTATGTGTATTAAGTTCACGATAACTCATTAGATAGTTGATATGTCATATATATATGTTGTACTGTGTATGTATGTTAAGTTTACTTGTGTGAGTGATACTATATATGCATCTGTTTTTGGTGAGAACACAGGAAGTTTTTGACAACCAAGAAACTCATTATGATAAGGTAACTCCACATCAAGACAATGTAATTTAATTCTTGATCTCCTTCTCCTACAGTTATAGAAATTATATGTACCTCTTATAAATGACATTCTAAGTTAATATATAAAGACACCTCCCATACTAATAGTTTAGTGTATTATACAACCTCTATACTGAGGGACACTTGTTCTAGTCTCATACTAATACTTTAGTGTATTATACAACCTCTGTATTGTATGAGGACACTTGTTCTAGTCTCATACTAATACTTTAGTTTATTATACAACCTCTATATTGAGGACACTTGTTTCTAGTCCCATACTAATACTTTAGTGTATTATACAATCTCTATATTGAGGACAAGTCCCATACTAATACTTTAGTGTATTATATAACCTCTATATTGAGGACACTTGTTCTAGTCCCATACTAATACTTTAGTGTATTATACAACCTCTATATTGAGGACACTTGTTCTAGTCCCATAAAATACTTTAGTGTATTATATAAACCTCTATATGAGGACACTTGTTCTAGTCCCATACTAATACTTTAGTTTATTATACAACCTCTATATTGAGGACACTTGTTCTAGTCCCATACTAATACTTTAGTGTATTATATAACCTCTATATTGAGGACACTTGTTCTAGTCCCATACTAATACTTTAGTGTATTATACAACCTCTATATTGAGGACACTTGTTCTAGTCCCATAAAATACTTTAGTGTATTATATAACCTCTATATTGAGGACACTTGTTCTAGTCCCATACTAATACTTTAGTTTATTATACAACCTCTATATTGAGGACACTTGTTCTAGTCCCATACTAATACTTTAGTGTATTATACAACCTCTATATTGAGGACACTTGTTCTAGTCCCCATAATAATACTTTAGTGTATTATATAACCTCTATATTGAGGACACTTGTTCTAGTCCCATACTAATACTTAGTGTATTATATAACCTCTATATCGAGGACACTTGTTCTAGTCCCATACTAATACTTTAGTGTATTATACAATCTCTATATTGAGGACAAGTCCCATACTAATACTTTAGTGTATTATATAACCTCTATATTGAGGACACTTGTTCTAGTCCCATACTAATACTTTAGTGTATTATACAATCTCTATATTGAGGACAAGTCCCATACTAATACTTTAGTGTATTATATAACCTCTATATTGAGGACACTTGTTCTAGTCCCATACTAATACTTTAGTGTATTATACAACCTCCATATTGAGGACACTTGTTCTAGTCCCATACTAATACTTTAGTGTATTATATAACCTCTATATTGAGGACACTTGTTCTAGTCCCATACTAATACTTTAGTGTATTATATAACCTCTATATTGAGGACACTTGTTCTAGTCCCATACTAATACTTTAGTGTATTATACAACCTCTATATTGAGGACACTTGTTCTAGTCCCATAATAATACTTTAGTGTATTATATAACCTCTATATTGAGGACACTTGTTCTAGTCCCATACTAATACTTTAGTGTATTATATAACTCTATATTGAGGACACTTGTTCTAGTCCCATACTAATACTTTAGTGTATTATACAATCTCTATATTGAGGACAAGTCCCATACTAATACTTTAGTGTATTATACAACCTCTATATTGAGGACACTTGTTCTAGTCCCATACTAATACTTTAGTTTATTATACAACCTCTATATTGAGGACACTTGTTCTAGTCCCATACTAATACTTTAGTGTATTATATAACCTCTATATTGAGGACACTTGTTCTAGTCCCATACTAATACTTTAGTGTATTATAAACCTCTATATTGAGGACACTTGTTCTAGTCCCATACTAATACTTTAGTGTATTATACAATCTCTATATTGAGGACAAGTCCCATACTAATACTTTAGTGTATTATACAACCTCTATATTGAGGACACTTGTTCCAGTCCCATACTAATACTTTAGTGTATTATACAACCTCTATATTGAGGACACTTGTTCTAGTCCCATACTAATACTTTAGTTTATTATACAACCTCTATATTGAGGACACTTGTTCTAGTCCCATACTAATACTTTAGTGTATTATATAACCTCTATATTGAGGACACTTGTTCCAGTCCCATACTAATACTTTAGTGTATTATATAACCTCTATATTGAGGACACATCAACACTAAGGATGGTGTCAAATGTCCTAAAGTGTCCATTATAGTGAGGTCTCACTGTATTATGAGCAATATGCATACAAGTCTTAAGTACATGAGTGTACTTGTATTAACACTCAGTCTGTAAATGCTTTCCATATTTTTGCAACTTTATTTACTTACCAGAAACATGGAGAGATAGTCGAGGAAAACGTATCCATTCAAAATCATTTGCATCTCTTATCTTTCTCTGACACAAATCATCAGTTAAGTCACGTAACCATAGAGACAACTATATAACAACAAATCTTATAGTAATATAAGAATATATATAGTGCAAGTGTCTTATAACAACACTATCAGAATTAATGGTGTTATTAATATAATATTAATTACAATATTAATTATTAATTAGAAGTATCATATAGGACCTGTATTATAATACAACAATGTTTAACCTTAATTTAAGGACATCTCTTTACTGAGAACATGTACATGTACATGTAGTTTTAAATTGTCCATTACAGATATCATATATTACATTACCATAATAAGACACTCTAGTCTTGTATGATGTAAGTAAGTGACTGCTTTATCTGAATGTCTCCATGATTGTCTCATAAGTAATGTGTTCAGTTTATTGACGACAGAGTTATTGAATTTATTTCTAACACCTGGTATTGCACGCCTGTCATAACGACAACTAGCTAGAGCCTAATAATAATGAATATATGCTAAATATAAATAACTTTAATAATAACATTGATAGTAGGATAGCTACCCATTACTAAGCTCTAGACTCTAGAGTGTACTACAAAATACATCTAACCTGTTCACAATCTTTAGTCCATTGATGATGGAGACTAACACAAGCTACTTGTGTTAATTGATACAACACTAACTCTTCTAAAGATGGTAAATCATTGTCCATAGCTTGAAGGAGACATTGTTTAATAGTAGATCGAATAGATGACAGTAAGGATATAAGCCAGTCTTCACATTAGTAGTCATTAGTACCTTATATATGAGACAACGATGATTATTATAATATCCCCAATACAGTCTATAGTGTACTCTCATGCTCAGACTATCATGCCTTACAACTAATTTCATTATGGGATATGGTAGTCTGTGGATGAGACTCTCTGTGCTGAGTCTAATACAGTATTGGACTATACAGCTATTAAGTTTAATATGTACTTATATTGGAAGAATAAAAATGAGTCTTTTTAGTATAACTTTGTTATATTTTATTCACTTACAGTTTGTGCTAATGGAAGTTCTTCTCCTTCAATTGATATTGCAGTTGTTATATTTAGTGGTGAGTCAGGATTAGTACAGAGATTTGCTACACCACCAAATAAACTCCTTTATAAAATAACAAGAGGTAAGTCAGTTAATATAATCAGACAATATAGTATTATTATTAGATACTTCAATATTACTGTATATGGTTTCTATACCAACACACAGTCTCATTCTCATGTGAAATACATGGGAATGAGACTGTACATGTAAATACACAACTACAGGTAGTCTCATTCACTGTTTGGGAATGAGACTATATGTACCACAAGTAGTTAATACTTACCCAAGATAATATCATTATTAACAAAAGTACTTATATTACTATGTAGTTACCATCACTAATACAGTCCTTCCCGGACATTTGGGAATGAGACTGTGTAATGTATATAAACTAGTAGTTGATACTTACCCAAGATAAGGTTTAATTAGCATTGATGATAGGGAGTTACTCATAAGAGTTAATAAAGCATCGTCTGGTATAAAATAAAGTCTTGGAAATGTTTGTCTTTTAGTTGATAAATATGACGACAGTGACATTTTACATTGTTCTAAATCAATATTTAGTTTTTGAAGTATTGGCTGAATAGGATCTTCACTAGCTAAACAGCACTATTGTAAAAAAGAAAAAAAATAGCTGAGACAGAAAATACAAAAACAAACAAACAAGCAAGTACACAAAACAACAGGTAAACAAGTAAACAAATATATGTACAAACAAGTTCACAAACAGACAGATAGACAAGTGGACAGACTGGGCCAACAAGAGGATAGAGAGTTCTTACTTGAATGCAGTTCTTAATAGAAGCTGCTTGATTCATTATATCAATCCAGATATCAGTAATATTACTAAATGTTACAGATTCCTCAGGAAAATCCTATAAATAATAAAGTATAAAATCATTACTGTGAAAACTTTAAGCAAAAATATAGACAAGATGATTGTGTATCTATGACATATATCATGTACCTTAGATGTCAGTGTGTTACTGAAGACTGGTTGTAGACTTAACCACAGTTCTTGTACTGAGAGCCATAATTGAAGTACCTCTGCTATAGCAGATAGTTTACCAGCCCACTGTGATGTTTCATTTCTAAGAGGGTTAATATGTTGAGACATAAGCATTGTGGTTAGTTGTGTCTGTGTGGAGTCTAGTTGCTCTAGGAGTGAGAGCGATTGTGAGAGAGAAAGGAGTGGACAGTTTGTGGACGAGTGCAAGTGAAACTGGAGAACCTTAAAGAAAAAGATATTATAATGAAGACACTCTTTCTCCCTCTCAAAAATGTAAGTTAATATATTCTTTATTATTAATAGTTATCAATACTAACATTATATTATAATACATAATTATAGTATACCTGTTCACTCCATTCCTCTTCAATAGCTAAGAACTGAGTTTCTAACTCTTGTTCTTTTAGTGCATTCTCTACAATTCCATTTATCTCAACAGAAAACCTGAAACATTTCCATGTTAATTATATTGACACTTACATTTCTAAATCTCTCTTTAACTTACCGTAAAAGATCAGCCTCAAGGAGATGCTCCATTTTAAAAAATCTTGCTTCTAGGGGAAAATTGCAACCTGAGACATTCATTATTTGAATCCAGTGACGACTTCTAATCTCCTGTTTGTGATAATGAAGGTTTCAAGCGACTATCCTTTTCAAAGACAATCCATACCTTTGAGTGAAGTCTAATAAATAGCGGCAAAATCAGTCTGTAATTACTGATGCCATGACTCAATTTCTGAGAGGCCTCCCAATCTTGCTGTTCTTGAGGTAAAGAAAGAAAGGACTGCCAAAACTTATCCACCTGAATGAACATGTTGTGTAAATATGATTGAAAGATTATAACAGATATTAGTAACAAACCTTCATTATTGCTGATTCAAGATCTACTTCAGACCACAGTACTTGTTGAAATGACTCATCAAATGATATGTAGTCTTGATAATTGCTGTAAAGAGCTCTCAAGTAAGACAATTCCTATAAGAGAGAGAAGAGAGAGAGAGAGATAGAGGTTACTAATCTATGTATATCTTTATTAATTACTTCTTGTGTGTGTTCTAATTCAGGATAAGGAGTCAGAGGAATATTGAGTAGTTTCTGTACTGCATCTAACAAATCTTGTCGACTTTGAAGTTCCTCACATTGCTCCAAGAAATATCCTTTAATAAAACAAAGTCATTATAAATACAAAGTAGTCCATATTATCTTACCAACTCTAGATACTGCCTCATTTGGAGTCAGTCCAGGAACTAAGGGTCCCTCGGTATCAAACTCATTACGAAACTGAATAGTCTTTACGACAAATTCTTTGACTTGTTTAATTGTCTCTTGTTCATGTATTAATCTTTGATGTATTAGTAACTTATCATGAACCTATAAAATAAAAGGTAAGTACATTTAGTACATGAAGTATTAAAGGTGAGGTAACTGGTCAATACAAAACAGGAGTATATAAAAAGATACAATGTACATATTATATATAATAATAATAATATATGAACTGTTCTTTAAATAAACTTTAATATATTGTATTAGTTACAATAGCTATAATACATTAGTGATAAATGGTGTATATATTAATGATCTACATATTATGATAGATCTTTGTACCTTCTTAGTAGTTGAAATTAAATGATCCCATTGGATGCGTAAACTGTCTACCTCCTCTGTCTCATGTCTTGGTAATACTAACTGAAACTCCCTGTATGTGAATGGATGAATAAATAGATAAATGGATGAATGAATGAAGGAATGGACAGACAAATGAATAAATAGGCTTGATTGAATGGATGGATGATAGTATTAAATCTCTTTATCAATTCATTTATCTATCATTGTATTCATTATCTATTGACCTATATATATTACCTCAGTTGTCTACACATCTCCTCTACAGCTAAATACTTCTCATCTATTGTGAGTTGTAATTCATCTATTTGCTCCAACAACTCAAGAACTTCTCTCAGAAATGAGAGATCTCCAACACAACTTCAGAAGTCAACACTTGTATCATTGTCTCTCTCTGTTGTACAAGTGAGTCAAGAGCTACTTTTGCTCTATCATGTAAGTAAGTGGAGTACAGGCTTCTCCAATTTGAGGCTAATGCTTGTAGAGTGGACTTCAATGGAGTGGTGATGAGCTGTAGAGGGCCAAGTCTTAAAGTACCAGGTAAAGACATAATCTGAAATAAGAAGTAGAACTTATAAATTAAATGATTCTGTATGTACATTCAATCATAGATTAAGTCTGAATATTTGAAGTTTAAGAATTGAGTCTCGAGTTATCGTTGAGATTATGAGTTCTTTTTTTTTCTTTTTTTTTTTTTCTATAAACTATACACTTTTTACCTCATTCTCAATTTTTACTAGTTCCATTACTTCATCTCTCCATTGCTGTGGTGTGGGACAAGTCTGTTGAAACCTAGTGTGGCTGACATGGAGATCTTTCTGCCAGAGATGATCAAATGTCTTAAGAGTGTCATATATTGAGAAACTTGTGGATTGAGACCTAAAAAAGATACAAAGATGAAGTTATCATAGCATTGTAGACACTATCATTGGCCAAGTGGAACCAGTTCTAACATTAACTCCCTCCTCCATTGAGAGTAATCCAGAACATAATTTGATGAAATGGTCAGTAGGTCCTTCTCTCATGTTGTAAAAGTCTCTCACACTTCAAGTCTACTCTCTAACAACTTAATAACTTGTAACTAAATACCATACAATACATGTACATGTACAGGTATCTCTCTTTTTAGAATAACATACCTTCAAAGTAAGTCTTCAAAGAGGTCCTCATCTCATAAACTTTATCAACGACCTTTTCCATATCTTCTTCATCTTCATCTCCGCTGACACCCCACCACGGCTGTAACCTAGGCAACAAATCAGCTAGAGATAGTATCAATTCGTTGATAATATCATAGACATTGGCCACAGTGGGTACCAACAAGACAGAAGGGATAGAGAAACTTGATCATAACTATTAAACCTATTCTTGATTCAATTGGCTCCTTCAGTTCTTGGATAGTGATGGGAAACTGACAGATCGCATCGTGTAGGACAGTGAGAGATTTAATGACAAGAGAAGCAACAGCCTCTCGTATCAGATTTGAAAACTCTTGTAAAACTTTCTGAATGACATTAGTAGAGAGAGAACTTGTAGGTTGCTTAACTGGAGTATCTTGTAAAACCAGTTTGTCTGCTTTATGACTTGTTTTAATAACCGGTTTTTCTTTTACTTTTTGTTGTTGTTGTTAGTGTTGGGAGTTTTACAAAGTCTTTACTTTTACTCATCGTATTGCTGTGATCTTGTAGTGTCTGTAACAATTGGTCATGTGTCTCTTCAACTAGTACTACAAATCTCTTGAAGAGCGTTCCTAATTTGAGTAGCCTTGTAAATGACAATATCTTTTTGATCATCAATAAAATTTTGCATTGCCTCTGAGAAATCCTGTGGAGTCTGTGAAGAGAGAGAGAGAGAGAGAGAGAATATCATCATTATTTTTGTGATAAACTTACCCATACTTTACTGTTAGCTAGATCTGTATCTATCAGAGACAGTTGTTCAATACTTTCCAGAACAGGGTAGACTCTTGTGTTAAGGATGTTATGACATGTGTCTACTGTAGTGTGCAGTATATTAGTAGAGGTATCCACTTGATGGAGATAAGGATCAATGTTAAGTGTACTCCAAGTTAATGTAGTCCATCCAGGTAGATAGAACTATGAATGTTGATGTGAATTTAATACAATTTTAACACAAGTTTTATATAGTATTTAATGTAGATTTACATTGTTCTTAACACTATCTTAACACAAATTCATGTAATACAAACATCAATAGATCTATATAATCTTAGCATGACTCACTACTAACCTAATGACAGTATCAACAAGACCATCAAACAATGGAGACACTCTTGGATCTATCTTTTGTATAGCAGATAAGATTGATTCACTTCATATTGTAATTGTTGATTAAACTCCTTTATTCTCAGTTCTTGATTTAATAAAGAAGTAAAGTTAACTGGAAGAGTTAGTTTGAGTTGTTTCATAGCTTTAGCTTCATCCAACATTTGCAATAACCTGAGAGAAGTAGAAAGGAATTGACCTGTCAACTTATCCATCTCGTCATTGTTCATCCTATACAATATCTGTCCGTCTGTCCGTCTCTGTCTGTACATTCATCCATTCATCAGTCAAGCCAATATTCATTCATCTAGTCCATCCATCCATTCATCCATAGATCTGTTCACTTTACCCTGTATCTGAGTTGACAACAATTCTTGTCCTTCCTCCATTTTCATCTTGTAATCTCAAGAGAGGTGCTGTAATACTAACAGCTACTGTCTTCTCCATCCTTTCTTTTAATTGCTTCAATAAAACAGTTTCATATTGAATTAATGCTGTTGCAAGACGATTGTGTAATGAACAAACATGATGTGATTCCTGTCAATTGAAAGAGAAAGAGACAAAGGAATAAGCAGGTCAGTTAATAATGCATGTATCATAAATATATTAATATAATATATATTTTATAGCTAACAGGTGTTTTCATGAGCATTTCATCTTCTCTAAATATATTCATTGGACCTTTCCACTCTCTTCAACAAATTCCTGGCCCATTCTATAGCTCCAACTATTGGTGAACGCCCTCGAGGAAGAGGAGGAGAACCCTATCATTGAAGTCAATAGTAATTTTATAATAAGAAATGGAACTGTAACCTTTTGATTTTCATAATTTTGTTGAAGTTGTTCAAGTTCAATTGAATATCTTTTAAATGTCGTTATTGCACAACGATGTAGAGTACTTTGTATTGACGGCCAAAATGAGATAGAATGAAACCTAAAAGTGAAACTGGTATATTACTACTGTAGTTATAGTTAGTAATGGAAGTAATCCACTTATAAACACTATATACATAGGTACTACTGACTAAGTATTACTTAAACTAATATACAATACTATAGTCTGTTACTTTTCCATTATATCAAGTCCTCTCTTTGACTCTTTCACTTGAGGAAGCAAAGTCTTGAGAGAGAATAAGAGAGAACAGTAAATAAATAACTAGAAAACATTATTTTAGCTCACCAGTAAATATCTACAAATATTTTCTTGTAATTCTGTTACAAGGTGACAATATTTTCATAAACTGGTTGAAACGGTCCTTCTCTTTTCCGTGAGTAGCAAACACTTGACTAGAACCACTAGGACATCCAGTCTGAAGACGAGTATGCATACCAGTAAGATAACTACATATCATAACAACAACACTATCGTCAGTACTTTCAGAATAAGCTACTGGTTTAGAAATTTGCTTTTCAGCCATTTCTTCCACCTCTTTTGTAATCCATCTCTATCATCTTCAGGTGTCTTCCATAAACAGTTAAACGAGGTAGACCAGTTAGTTGCGGACCACAAAAGGGACAACTTCTGTGTTTGTTTAACAATCTCCAATACATTCTCTGCTCGAGATGACAAAGCGATTAATGGTTCTACAATATCAGCGATATTGTTGAGTGAGAGACCTGACCGTATATGAGGTATACAACCTTGTACAGAGCTAGTACTTACAGGTTGTAAAGAACTACCACTACCAACGCTAGAGGTTTTAGTATTTGATTTTTGACTGACACGTCTTCCAGCATTTGAGAAACCTTGTTGAAATAACAGTGAGTCCTTACTTTTGGTATACCAGATCACGATAGGCAGAGCTTAGTCGTATGACTTCTTGTAAAGTTGTTGATAATATATTGAGATTTTTAGAACTATTGGGTTTAAAGATTTGACTCCATAATTGTTGTCAGAGTCTTCCGAAGTAGATTTTAATAATTGTTGGCATTTACTCGTAAGGAAGATTAGCAATCTGCAAAATAAATTTATGAATTAATACAACTTAGAGAGCACTAATGGTAGCTATCTTAGATCACTGTGGTAAGTACTGATGTAAAGTATTCTAATAGTACATTGTAGGATCCTAGGTCACTGCAGTAGTGTTTACCTTTCGAAAGACCACAGCAATGTATCCTGTCTGAGCAAATAGACGTGATATCCCCTCCATTTGTTTAATACTAGTTGCAATGCCAGGGAGAACATCAGTAAGTATCACAGCAGGATGACTAGCTACCTGAATTGCATCAAAGTGTGTGTTGTAGTGCTGAGAGATACACACTTTGTCCTTACAACCATTGAATGCTTCAGTTAACCTAGAGAAGAGAGGTTAGTAAGTGGTATGGAAGCCCAGAGGGACAGTCCATGATCAGTGTATTTTAATATTGATCGCTATCCATAAATCTTAAAAATTAAGTATTAAAGTATGTGGTCCAGAGATTCAGACTGTCCCAGTAGCCCATACCTGAAGGCTGGGTGTCCCACTGGGCTTCTGTAATGTGGGACAATTGTATATTCCCATAATGTAACCCAATACTACAGGTGTATTATATTCTATTTTAAGGATAGATGCATACATATGATATCTATAGATATATGTACACTACTGTGATCTATAAGGTCTCATAGTTAATTGAGCGCTGTTGTTATAAAGATGAGTCATTTATTATAGAGTTATTTTGATCATAGTGATAATATTATAAGGATATTAACATACTGTGTATCAATAGCTCTCCATTTCTTGATGGTCTTAGATTTAACAGCTGCTAATGTAGCAATAACTGCTGTACTTTCCCTCCATTTTAACTGTTCTATAAACAGAACAGAGATGTATCTGCCTTCTCTCCCATTTTTTGTCTCTCTGCATGAGGAAACCAATGGGATCCTCTAACTGAGAGTGTAAGACAAAATAATAGAAATAAATAGAAAAAATAAGTAAGTGGGATGTAAAGAGGGAAGAAAGAGAAAGAGAGAGGAAATGAGGGTAGAAATGAATGAGTGATAGATTATAGCAATGGAGGGAGGACAAAGAGAATGCAGTTGATGAGATATCAAAGTAAACAGACCTCTCATCAGTAGCATCTATTAATAATCCTTCAATAGATGCAATCCAATCGCTCAGTAAAGACTCGCATTCAGACACAATCTCGTTCCTTAAATTCATTCTTGCAACTCCAGATCCAGGCTGAGATTGTATGTGAAGTAGAGTTCCTTTGAGCATCGGAGAAGGTTGCAATAGGACAGCTTTTTGGCACAAAGACTGGACAGCCAAGTCTTGTATCACAATTGCAAGTTTATCAAATGTCTGCAAGAAGGAAGAAATGTTCTCTTTTGAACATGATCCCCAATCTTCATGTCCATGCAGAATGGGAGTATAAGCATCTGATAATAGAGACGAGAGACTAGACAGTACCGAATGTTGTATTTCTCCGCAGTAGAGTTCTTTCTATCAATTTGAGTGACATCAATTTCCTTCAATGGATCCTTCTTTAGTATATAAAGACAGACACTCTTCATTTCGTAACAATGGTAGATCTTTTGTGATATGAGATGTTACTTTTATCTGGCGATTAATAGCACTCGATGCTCTATTCTCTTCATCCTCAATCTCCTCACAATAAAAGAAGAGTTTCCTAGGCTCTCTCCTGGTGCTAGAAACTTTGTGATCAAATCAGCTACTTCAAAATCAGAGAGAAAATCTTCCAATACTGAAGATTGTCGTAGCCACTGAAATGAAATGTCCTCCTGTA
Organism: Gigantopelta aegis; assembly: GCF_016097555.1. Classification (NCBI taxonomy): domain Eukaryota; kingdom Metazoa; phylum Mollusca; class Gastropoda; order Neomphalida; family Peltospiridae; genus Gigantopelta; species Gigantopelta aegis. The sequence continues at coordinate 73,558 of NW_024532885.1, read as the reverse complement.
GTTTACCAGCAAACCACCAATGACGTTCGTCCATCTTCGATTCTGATCAGCAAAGATGAATGCGAGTATTGCCTGCAGCAAACCTCTAGGCAATTTTGCATAGCAGTTGCTATGGTAACCTGTCTGTTGTGGGCATTAATTAGAAAGAAGAGAGGTGAGTTTAAAAATCTTTTCTTCATGATATAATGTAATTTAGAATTATCTATTTTTTAGTATGGAAAGTGGTAACAGAGACTGTTCTATGGTTAATTACAACACTGGCTTAAAGAATGAAACCACACCCATAGTCCCCCCCCCTTTGTCAGCTTCACACAGAACAATATCAGTACATGCAGAAGGAGAAGTACAGTGTCCTCCAGACACATTCACCCTCACCATTACTATCACCAGCACAAAAGAAAAATTAGACGAAGCACAATCTAGTGTTAAAAGAAGATCAGATTACAATATTACAAGTGTTACGTAACCATGGATACCGAGATAACAATACCCAAATATTTCAAGAAATAACACGAGATGACGAATCTTACCAATTTAAATGTATTATTATTATTGAAGGAAGAGATATATCAAGAAATGTGTATAGAAGTTAGAAATGTCCTTTTGGAAAAGATGGATAGCTCTGTTAAATGTGGCCATATATATTGTCAACATAGCCACAAACACAAAGCTAATATGAGGTATATTAATATTGTGTAGTTTGAAATGACATTAAAATACATACATACATACATACATACATACATATATATATATATATATATATATATATATATATATATATATATATATATATATTATATATATATATGTATGTATGTATGTATGTATGTATGTATGTAATATATATATAATGTACATGTAATGTATGTGTTTGATAGTATCATTACTCTTAATACAATTCTGATACTCTCTCTAGTTCTTTAGTAATTCACAATTACATGTACATGTACACATAGGCAGCTGCAGAACTGTAACTCCACCCGGAAAAAGGGTTGTGGGGTCACGTTTATTAATGTCAAATACGCGAAAAACGCAATCTCTCTACTGAATATTCGATCCAAGGAAATATTTGATACCAGCTTGATTAGAAGGACTGTTCAGGGCATTATTTAGAATTGCTCAGTCAAGTCAACCCGGTCATTGCCTGTGTATGCCCGGGCTGCAGCCACCTATGCATGTACATGTAAAGTCTTATAATACATTAATACATCATGACTAATTAACTAAAAAATTTTATATACATGTACTATTTTATTTTAGAGAGGCAGCCTTCAAAACTGCAGTAAGTCTAGCTAAATCAAAAGCACAGTCTGTATCACAATCTCTTGGTGTACAACTTGGTCCCGGTACTAACGTTAGTAGAAGAAAAGTTATTGGAAGATTCACCTGACGAGAAATATGATGACAAAAGTGATAGTGTTGAGAAGTCTAGTGCTGGATATGAAGAGAATGATGGAAGCTACTGTAATCTATATATCTGTAATAAGTGCTGTATTTGAGGTCATCCCATTGAAGAAAAGTCCACGAAAGAATCATAAACATTTACAATAATTTATGATTTTTATACCTCATATATCAATTACAGATTTACACAGAGCTATAGTCTTACAATGTACTCTGCATTATATTATAGTTAATGTTATTACCATTAGCGCCAGTTTGACAAAATGATGAAAAAATTGACCAAATTAATACAAAATAGTTTGAATAATCCATTGTATTAATTGTAACAAGGGAGGTACATTATAACAGTCAGTGTGTCATAGACCCAGTGCATTTATTGTGTGTAACAAATTCATTACAGCCTCACATTTAGCTTCAGACTCTGTATAACCTGTACCATGTCCTACAAGAGGTCGTTCTTTGATATCATATTGACATTCAACGGAATCAGGTTAGATGATTTGTGTATGCTAAACAAAGATATTTAAATGTTGTTGGATCTTTTTGGTCAGCTGGTTCAGATTTTCTCTATAAGATATTCGGTAGATTACAATCTTTAGATAATACAAGAGCTACTAATTCATCTAGGGTAACTGTATCTTCTTCTAATGTGGTAGATTCTGATTTAACAGGTCTAGTGGATTACGTGGTATGACTCCGCCAAATGGCATACTATCAATAAGAGGTTTTAATTTATTGTATAACTTGGTGGCTGCATCAACTTCAGCTGCTCGCTTAGATTTTCCGTTACCATATGTCTCTTCTAAAGTATCACCATTCCATCTCGTACTGTACATTTAATTGTAAATTCACGATCATGTGACTGACCTTTTACACCAATAGGTTTATATATAGGTATTAGAAGTGAATTCTGTGACAAAGTTCTTGCAATTGTCCTTTCACATTCGGAGCACCTGGGTACTGGATCCAAAAGGTACTCCTCTGGAAGTTTGAATTGGTCCTTGTTTTGAGTGAGCTACTATATCTGTTTGATCTTCTGGTATTTCAAGAGCTGGAAATGGCATTCTAGGCTCGTCGGTTTTTAAACAGATTTTCAAAATCTTCTATAAGTTTTCCAGCTACGTCCATTTCTGCTCCTTTAACTGTCTTAGCGGTACTAGTTCGCTGAGCAATGACTGCAGTATCATCCATCCGATAAATACGACCTCTAACAGTATGTTCTAATTGGTGGGAGGGGCCAGTTTGACTTAGTATTTCATATTTTGGTATGGGTAATCCTTTCCTTTGACACATTTCTTGAAGTCTGTTTTTATTATTGTTCTGTGGCACACAGGAAGCGCCATGTAATGGTATAGTTGTACCCACTGGCTCTAAAGAGATACCAACACAGCTGTAGGTACATCTTCTGAAATTTACCCTTATCTAACCCACTCCCCTTGATACTGGAGAACCTTGGTATTCTAGATAACAAGTCAGTAGCAGCATTTGCTTTAGCTTCTTTCTTTGTCTTTCCCCCTCTCCATTTCCAGCGTATTCTCCCATTTCATAGTACATATAAAAGTACGTTTGAGAGAGAGAGACCAGTTTGTTCGTACTCATCAGTAACTTTAAGTCCAAGTCTGGTAGCATAGTCGTTTAAAACGACCAATTGGATTATCAGAAGAAGCCATGTTTTTAGAAGACGGTTGCTACATGCCCAACATGAACAGGAAGCAAGAAGCACAATGATTGCCCCTCTATGGTTACGTAACTTCCTGTTCTTAATGCAGAAATAACCAGTCATGTTAATATTTAAACAGTAATAATGTATTATATAAATCATTATTGTATAGATAGTCATTGAGGATTGTACTGGGTAGATATGAATGAGTAGATACATATATGATTGATGTAATATACAATGATTGTGTTAGTTGAATTAAAATTAATTGAAATGTTAATTCTAATTAGTTGAAATATTGTTATTTGGAAGTTGGTATTTGAAAGTTGAATCAGACTGAAATCTTTTTGTCAATTTAAAAAATACTCCTTCTAGATAATAACTAAATATCAGTCACATAGCAGGCAGCCATTTGTGATTAGATGTTTCTTGAAAGGAATCCTCCCAATTAGTCAGGAAGAGCATACAAAGTCACCATCAGCCAAGGAGAGTGAATTCAGGAGTAAAGATAAAGGAGAATATAAATCTGTTTATACATATACTGCTATAATACCAGAAATCATGAGAACTAGACTTCTCCACATGACCACATCATTTGAGAATTGATTCATGATAGCAGCAAGAGGAAACATTTTTAAATAGGCTAATACTTCTCAATAGCAAACTGAACATCAAGTGACAGAAATCATGAACATCATTTTAATTGGTAGACTGGCACAACAATGGTAGGCAACAATTGTATAGTTTATATATAAACAGAACATTGAACAATAATAAGGAACAAAAGATAATGATGAGTGTTTTTGAACTTTGATAAGGATTTTTATTTAAGCCCCTAAAAATTAAAATATGATAGAAATTATTATAATTAGTAGTGTTGTTCTAGATTGCTTAAGTTGGACTAGTTTCATTCCTGGCCTTTAAAATATAGTTTTAGTTCATTCTTGCTCCATAACTATCGTTAATGAGATTCATAGCGTTGATCGCCGCGCCCACAAAGAGCATGAAGGAAAAATCTGACGTACATATAAAAGAAACTGAAACAGTCATGAGTGCCAGTGTGTTGTGGGCCAGCGTTCTGCAATGCATCAGACCTCTGAGATGGTTACCAGCATACTCTACGGAGTAATCCGAAAGGCCGACTAGGATAGGGCTGGTAGTCTCCCTTTAAACGAGATGAGGCTGGTGTATTTGTGGTTCCCGGTTCCTGAATGCGACATTCCCTAAGAGCTGGAATCCCGTACGGCTGGTTTTAAGTTAGGGCGACGCTCCAGCCAGGATTACCTCGCGAAGACGAGGGTTACCAGCCAGGTGCGGTCCCAGCTAGCAATAGCAGGGAATCCTGGAGCCTAAGTGGAAGCCTGAGTGGGTGAGCGAGTAGGAATCGTTTTGGGCAACACACAAGGTTTTTTTTTTTAATTTAAATCTATTAATAGTAATAGAGAGATGACAACAACTATATATTATTTTGTCATCTCTCTATGCTATAGCTATATATCAATGAAATAGTGCTAAAGACAGACAGACAAATCTCTGTATTTCTTCATATTTATTACAATAATTTATGTACTTGAAAACTCCATTATATATACAAACGTATACAACTTGACTACTTCACATACAGATATCCTAAATATCATAATGTTGGAAGACAGCAATTCTGGAGCCTAAGTGGGTAAGTGAGGAGGGGATCATTTGGGCAACACACAAGGTTTTTTTTTATTTTTAATCTATTTAACCAATGTCAGTAGAACTTACCAGTCTGTCATAGTGAGTATTCTATATGATAAAAAGGTACTTAAAAAAATACATAACTATATATTATATAGACAACAAAGAAACTATTATAAAATATTATTAGCATAAATGTTATCAGATAATTCTTTAACTGGGTTTAACAAGTTTGACTGTTTTATTAGATGTATTTAAATCTTGATATTGATAATCTAATAAAAAAAAATTAAGATATAATATTAAAATACAATGGAATGTAGTAGTCATGGTCACCATGGTCATCAATTAAAAATTATGAGCACCTTTTGTATTTCCTTGTGCATGACCTCTGAGGTCAGCATATTCATAAGAGATTATGATTTTTGGAAAGGCAAACTACTGGTAATCTCCCTTTAATTTTGAAGAGGCTTGGTATATTTTCAGTCCTGGTTCTATCGACAATGATAGACCTTTTTTTTGAATCCCAAGTATGGATGTTTTGAAGGTGACGGGCAACGTTCCAGCCAGGATTACCTCATCTTTGAAGCAGTGATACCAATGTCATATAACAATGACCTATACAGCTAAGTGATTTTGAGGTGTGGACCAATTCTCAATTTTTAACTTGAGATTATGGACTTATAAAAATTTCTAAAAGGACCCAAAATCATTGATAGCAAAATCACTCGAATTATTTTCAACGAAGTTAGTTATATAGGTCATTGTTAAGTAGAGTGATTAATTGGGCATATAAAGGTTGGTAAAATATGTAAAACAACAAAACAGTTTATTAAATGTACTTGTACATATAATAGTAGAACAATATTATAAGAATAATTATATAGAAATCAAATGCAACATTTACTTACTATTATAGCGGCTCGTAACTTCGCGTCATATTAATCAATTTGTCTGGAATAACTGGTGTAAATAATACTCTTTGTAAAGGAAACCGACCGGAGTTTTTAAATAATCCAATTGAGAGTCCAAAGAGGCCAGCTGCTTCTTGTTAAATGAGCCCCACCCCTTTATAGCGCTGCAAGGCTATGAATATCATTATACAACAGCATGGCAAAACTTGAATACGACGAAAGTGGTAGTACCTTTACTTATTTTCTGGTCCTTGTATACGTCTTTTTCTTCTCATATTGACATACTTCGTATGGCCACGTGAATTGAAAGGTGAGCCACTGATGAAGTACCAATCAATACTATGGAGTGAAGTGGGGCTTTATTTGGAACAACAACACTATTGTTTTATTTTCTGTCCTGATACATTTAGGTCAAGATAAAAACAAACACGTTTGTCAGTGTGGACCATGTTGTAGAAAAAGAACAAAGTTAGAAACGAGACGACCTCTTGAAAGAATATTTAAATATTTAAGGTATTATATCTCGGACATAATGTCTGAAAAACCTGACAATGTTTATTTCTTAATAAAGGATACTTTTGTTAGTATTATTTTGGGCGCTACTTTTTCTACTAATATATTGGGCATTGACACAAGAACGGGAGTATGTCGAGTGGGATCCTTATGATATACTACAAATAGACAGGGGTAGGTTGATCTAACAATATCGCTTGTTCTCGTCATGTGACATAGCTGTTGTCGTCATAGTAACAGTTATTTTTTCATATATATGTTTCCTACATCTTCATACTCACTTTTTGTACACTTATTCTTGTCTGATAACAACGCTAACATGTACTATGACCTTGTTTCTCATTTCCTGGTCACACAGGGTGCTACTACAGCTCAAATACGTAAACAATATCGAGAACTCAGTAAACTACATCATCCTGATAAAGGAGGTGATCCTGAAGTATTCACAAAAATAGCCAAAGCCTATGAAGCGTAGGGTTTTCCACTTAATAACAATGACCTTTGAACTCTGACCTTGTGTATTTAATAGATTAACAAATGAAGAAGCTAAAGAGAATTGGGAAAAGTATGGTAACCCCAGATGGACCCCAGGCAGCGTCTTTTGGCATAGCATTGCCATCATGGATTGTGGATAAAAAGAATTCCCTTTGGGTGAGTGAATGGATTCATGGACAATTCTAGTTATTAACTAATAACAAGTGGGTGGAGCTTATTATTTTTTCTTAGGTACTGGGAACTTATATACTAATTTTTATGATAGGTCTACCAGCTATAGTGGTAAGTGACTTTTAATTGATTATCGTCATGGTTACCATCTATAATGATATTCATAGGGGACATGGTGGTATCGTTCAGTGAAGTAGGGTACAACCAATATATTAATACAAACATCTCAATTATATACCCATCTGTTGTCACGAGCCAAAACAATACCTACTAAAAGTAAGTGTATTAAAAAAACATGTTTCAATGGAGTTAAATAATGTTACATTTAAAGACTAATTTTTAGTCCATCATTTTCAGAGCAATGCTTTAGAAAGGGAAGTTCCCCAAGCTAAAATTAAGCCCTTGTTCCCTAAATTCTTTCTAGTAATGACCACTTTTATTATAACAGACTAATAATGTTATAGATAGATAGATAAATCTCTTTATTATCTTTTGTATTCAAAGTTTGAACTAAACTTTGAAGGACCATAAACTTCATCCTCTTATTATGTGCTGTGTGATTGTTTTTCTATTAGGATTAATAACAATATTAGCAACAGCTATAGAACTTAGTCATAATCAACAAGCAGGTGTAAAAAGATCGTCCTAGTGATGATATCTACCTCAACCAGCTGGTAAAACAACTAGAACATTCTGTTAGAGTAGACACTAGAGAACAGCCATTTTGTCGAACATATGTTGCTAAGGCTCGGCTGTTGTTGCATTCATATTTAGAACATAACGAACTTCAAGATCCAGGACTGTTACAAGGTACAAAATAGTCATGTGACTTGGCTTTAAGTATCCGCTGTACTTAGTCATGTGACTTTTGAATTTAAGATCACGTGACACTTACTGCTAAATAGATTTGATATTGAGACATGGTACAGGCAATGTATATTATTGTTTATAGATCAAGATGCTATTGTTAAGTACATTTATCACCTCACTTGTTAAATGAGAGAATGTTGAATATCTTAACAAACAACTATGGTCATATTCAAAGATGCAATCGAAACAAAGCAAAGGATGAGAATCTTAGTCTCTAGAAGAATCGCTCTCTTTCATCTCTAGCACTTCTCTTCTCTCTCTCTCTCTCTCTCTCCTCTCTCTCTCTCTCTCTCTCAATAGAAATTCCAGAGCCTTCTGCAGACATGTATGAAAATATTTATGCGTATAAGTCAGATACTCGTTCAAGCAATCTGGTTCCCTTTCCAACCACTATTACAGTTACCACATGTCGAGAATGACCATTTAAGATATTTCACTAGCAAAAAAGTTAGACCCAAACCACAGGATCATCATGTGACTTACATTATAGCATCGTATAGGTACTATTGAAGAGTTTTGTGCCTTGAAAGGTGAAGAAAGAAGGTAACAATAAAATATATCATATGTATTTCTATACATGAACATTTTATAGGAGAATTCTTAAAAGTCTTTCTGACGAAGAGTATCATGATGTAATTACCTTCTGTAGTAATTTTCCATATCTAACAATGACTGTGGAGACTGAAGGTGAAAGCCCCTCCCCCCAATGACCACACCCACATTTATTTCTTTTATAGTACCTGATGATGAAGATACTTCATTGATATCTGCTGGTTCTTTGGTTACTGTTAAAATTTTTTTGAGAAGAACTAGTCTTCTGGTATATTGTATATAAATGGATAGATGGATGGATGGATGGATGGATTAATGGATTAATGGACATACAACTGATTAGAGAGGTAGATAGATATTGTCTTTTTTTACAACACAGTCACAATATGGGGGAGTCCATTGAACAACAAGAGTTAAATCATATTGTCAAAGAACAAGGTAGAGATGATGATGAGTTAATCTTATCACATGTAAACACTGAAAATAAGGTATACCAGTGCTTAAATAATGCACATGTTATAGAAATAATATTCTAGATACCAGAGACTTTAACATTTGATGAAGATGCTACATCTTCACAAACTAAGAAAGAAACAAAAGCTAGTTTAGTTAAACAACAACAGAGAAAGAAGAAGAAAGGTAAAGGGGGAGGAGCTAATACTAAAGGACAAAAAAAGAAACCAGTTCATAGAAAAGCCCCGCCTACTGAAGAGACTCAGAGAGTATGTGTAACTAAGAAACCATTATTTTTGTTACTATGGCAATGACTTGTGATAGTTTTTTGTTATTGGTATGTGGTTTTAGGAAAAAGAACTAAAGAGACAAGAAATTGAGGAAGACGATATCAAAAGGGACAACGAAAATGACGGTAAGTAATAATGGATCAATAAATTATTAAATGGACATACCATTTATAATGATATATATATATATTTATTAGAAAGTGACGATGAGTTAGGAACAGATAATGATTTACCTGATGATGAGAGAGAATGGAAAGAATTACAAAAATCAATACAAAAAAGAACGTGACCAAAAGAAAAACCAAATCACTTCAAGTCACATAGTACACGCCCTCATGTTACTATAAAATAGCACTGAGTCATCATGTTACTATAAATAGATTTTGACTGACAGGTTATCATGTTACTATAAATAGATTTTGATTGCCATTCTTTATATTAGGAGAAACAAGAGCTTATGGTGGGCATACATTATAGACAGGAAAACAAACACAGTGGATCGTTCCTCCTGAGAAAATTGTGGGATTACAAGAAACCAAGAGGTACATTGCATAACATTATAACCATTCTAGAAAGATGTACCAAGAGAGAGAGAGTATCTCAAAATTCAAATATTTCCGGTGCTTGAATAAATAGATATTAATAAGGGTCAATATGGTAACCTCATAATAGAGTTACACATGTACATGTACTGAAAAAAGGGTGTGTCCATGTTATTTTATATATATGGGGTTGCAAATGACATTTGTAAACTGTATTATCTTTTTAAGGTGAACTTGCGTCTAATAGCTGAGAAAAAAGGTACATTTAAGTACATGGTGGTTGTCAATTCTGACTCTTATCTCTATTGTATGATACAGCAAGAACTAAAGGTAAGTTTAGTCATTGTTAATATTAAGAGTAATTGTTAGTATTAATAGAACTATACTTTATAACTAGATGAGAAGACACTAAATTTTGTTACTATAAATAGATTTCTTTTTTTTTTTTTTTAACAAACTATTCCAGTTCTATTTATAGAATATGTACTATAGGTACTGTTTTTTTCCACATGAATCTTGTGGTTATTATGTTTAATAGGCATAGTCCTCTAAGGGTTAATAAATGTAGACAAATCTATTAATAGTAAACAATTTATTACATCCTGTTCACCTATTTTTAATAGTATAATTTTATTTATATAACCTGTACTACTGGTACCAATAATAAATGTTCTATAAATAGAACTGGTACCAACAATAATGTTCTATAAATAGAACTGGTACCAACAATAAAGGTTCTATAAATAGAACTGGTATCAACAATAAAGGTTCTATTCTTAACTGACGTTTCTAATTATTATTAGATCAAAGTTCATGAAAAGAAAGAAGTTTCTGGTAAAGAACAGTGGGAGGAGCTTGAGAAGGAGGAAGAAGAAGAGGATGTTATTGAGGAAAGTGTAACAGAGAGTGAAGGAGAAGAGGAAAGTGACTAACCCTCTAATTAATAAATGAATAAATTATTTTAATTATCTTTTACTAACCAATCAATTCTTATGTATAATGTCTTAATATACAGCTGTTACTTTTCCATTAATAATATTGTATATAATATTACATATGACAAGTATGCTCCATATTGGAACTCCCAGTGTATCTATAAATAACACACAAAAAAAATTAAAAGAAACTGTTTGAATTATTATGATAACCTGTTAAACCTGTTAAAAGACTAAGGCTATATAATTTCTCTAGTGGCCATAATGGGTCTTGTGGGAAGTAAGCAACAGGTGTACTTTTATTGGCTACCACAACAGCAATACGAAAACCTCCTATAAATATACATATCATTCCTTTCTTTTAATATTATTGTTCTTCTATATATTATAGGAGACCATAGCCTCACAAAGGATTAAGAACAAAATATACAACAACAATATTGTAGCATTTAGCTCCTTCCTCCTTTGCAAGGTTATTGGGTTCTGTGTGTGTGTGTCTATTCTCCTTATGAAGAGAATGGATGTGAACATAATGTAAAACTTGTTTCATTTGTTATTGGAACCTACTATTAAAAATCATTAATGCTATTATATTTTTTGTTATTGTTGGCAAGATCATAAAACCAGCACTAACTTCCAGAGGATGGCCTTTTCGTGCCTACCTGATATACATAATGGAAGGTTGTAAAAGAGAAAAACTATTGTAACAGTTTATAACTCTAGAGCATGAAAGATCATGAACACATCTTGTTTGACTACTAGCGAAGAAAAGATTTGGACACGTTAGGATAGTTGCATTGGACCGAGATTAATGGAGGCGCTTGCGAAGATTTGTATTATAATAACTTCCTACAGTAGTATTATCGGCTCGTATATTGTATCAAATCTATCGATAAAGGGGAGGATACTACGCGAGAATATAATATACAACCACAGCGAAGAATGCACAATTGGACCCAAATGAAAATTACCTCAAAAAATTCCCCAAGTCTAGGATAAAACCTTGAGACACTGCTGTGAATCTGTGATCTGGGAAGAGACAAAATGTCAGCTAAGGTGAAGGTTATTCTCATGGCTAACTGAGAATTAATAGGACTTTTAAAAAAATAATTATAGTCAAATGTTTTTTTTTGCATTTCTAGAGACAAAAAGATGATCATGGTGATGAACAACCACCACAAGAGGGTGAGTCAAATATTTGGTCTTTAATTTAGTGAGTCATTGTTAATTTTAAAGTGACTATTTGACTATTTTAAAGTGGAATTTGTGTTAGGTATGGTATGCTATCCCGCAAGTTCTCTAAAAATTCAACATAATAACTATGGACCAATTAATTTTATACCTAAATTAAATGGTGGTCACTAATCACTGGACTATATATATAGACTACTGGGCTTAATTTTAACACAACAAAGCTTATAGCTAGGTCTAATTAAATTTAAAGACTGTATGCGCATGTATGTTAAAACAATAATGAATATATAAAGAGTCTGTGTTTCAACTTGTACTATTGTTGCTCTTAATTATAAGCTTCAAAAAATCAATTATATGTGATATGTGCATTTTTGCATTAGCTGGACCTAATAATATACTTAGTTTGTATAGCTATTGAGCAATTTCAGGAGATCATTAGTATAACTTATAGTTATCTTAAGCGACCACATTTCTTCTGACACTAAAAATGAATTGATTTATCCAATCGATTATCATCAGCTATAATTAGAAAACAAGAAAAAAACAGGTGTATTTTTTATTACAATGCAGAACAATTCCCAGGAGATCATTATCATTGTATGATAATGATCTTAAATTGTATGCCAGTTTCATATTATGTCAAATGGAAAACATTCATAAAACTATAACTAAGTATACATTGGTCAGCTAATGCAATTGACCCTAACTAAGTGGATATAAATGAACAATGTACATCCTTGAATTCATAAAAAGTTTGCTATTTAGGTTTCTTTTTTGATCTTACTTTGGCCAATTCAGTCCTAATTTAAACAAACTTTTTATGTAAGACATATATAGTGACAATCTCTTTTTATAGTTTATGAAAGAAGTAAGGGATTGACCATAACAGCAAGATAAATGAGCCTTCATCAAAAAAATTTAGTATGAAAACCTTACTTCCACCTAAACAAAAAGAAGAAAGGGAAGGACAGCAAGATGACGAGTACAAAAAAGCCTACAGCAAACCTTCACTGGAGGACACTTCAAGTACCCCCAAAAAAAGGAGCTGCAGAAGCACCATGTTCCTAAGAAGGTGAATCACTTCATTGGTCCTTAACAAGTCAATTATTAATAAGCAATTGTCTCGAGTACCAGTAACAGAATGCCTTTTTTTAATTTGAAATTATACATTTATATTTAGTGTATACATGGTGTATGCAAGATTTCAAAATTTTACTGATTCCTAAGCTTAGGATACTGGCATAAACAGGCTTTCAATGACTCTGATTTCAGCATATGGTATTTAAGATTCCATACATGCATCAAATTCCTCAGGTTTAGTATTGATAAACTTACTATGATAACAATAGATGGGGTTTGTTTTTATGATTGTAGTACATGTATTATTACTATCTATATACTATATTACGAAAAACAAGAAAAACAAGAAAAACCAGAAAAACAGTTGCATTTTATTACTACACAGAACAATTTCCAGGAGATCATTAGCAAGGTTATAGTTATCTTTAGTGACCACACTTCTTCTGATGATCTCCTTTTGCAGCTATACACAGCTACTAAGTATATCATTAGGTCCAGCTAACCTAAAAAATGAATGTATAATTGTTGAAGAGCAGCAATAAGTACAAGTTAAAACACATCGATCATTAATTAAGTATTATTTCAAGTGGTTGCTATGGACTTTAGTTTCGTTTTTGATCACCAAGTTTTGGCTTCAATTCAGGGAAGTAATTTAATTATTATTACTTTAAGATTATATAAGACATATATAGTTTACAATAGTATGTATTGTGTTTTATAGTATATTATGTCAAATCTTTGTATTAAGTAAGGGATTGACCATAACTAAGTGCATATAAATGAACTGTCATCCTATAGATTGCCTTTCGTTAATACTTAAAAAAACTGAGTTCTACAATAAATTCATAATATTTAGTGATTTTAAAGTCTAATTTATTTACTTAACTAAAATTTAAGTACATTAATTTATTACTAATATATACTAATTAATAATATTTTAATAACACACTTGCTATATATTTATGTATAATCAATAGCTTAGTTGCTCTATTTTTAAGGGCAAACTTTAGTCCAATAGTCTGGACTATTTGATTAGTCAAATTGAGGAATTGAATCATCCAAAAATTCTAAGGGTAGTATACTGTAGTATACTGGTATGAACAAGCTTTTTTCCTGTAATCTCTTTTTATTTTTTATTTTTTATTTCTAGTTGAAAAAAGAGGATGGACAACAAGATATTGAAGAGGACAGATGATGGACAACAACAACAAGATGAGGAGCCTACACCACAAAATCGTGGACAAGGACATACTCCAGGAAGCACCTCCCAAAAAAGAAGAGCTTCGAAAAACACCACCTCCTAAGGTGAATCAATTAATTGGTCCTTAACAAGTCAATCTTATTTAAAAGCAATTGTTGTGAGTACCAGTAACAGAATGCCTTATTTTAATTTGAAATTAATACATTTATATTAGGATATGGTGTATGCAAGATTTCAGAAATTTACTGATTCTAAGCTTAGTATACTGACATAAACAAGCTTTTTAAATGATTTCTGATCTCAACACATAGTATACAAGATTTCATACTTGTATCAGATTCCTAAGGTTTAGTATTGATTAACTTACAATGAGAATACATATATTCTATATGAATAATAGGCGAGGTTTTGTTTATTATGATGTGGCGTAGGATGTTATGATTGTAATGTATATACATGTATTATTATTATGAAAAACCATATTAGGAAAAAAACAACCAAGAAAAAACCAGTTATATTTCTTATTATTATATAATGATTTGAAAATAGTTTCTGTTATAGAAACCGTGGACAACGCAAAAACAAAAAAGTTCTGTCACACTTGATTAAAAATTAAAACAACACCAAAAATGAATTAGTTTTCAATTATTTGATATTGCCATTTACATGCTGCTATAGTACTGGAATACTATAGGACATACATAATAGGACTATTACATTAATTTTTTCACATTAATTAATTTCGTTTTTTTTTTAAAAATGAAAATAAAGAAAATATTAAACTGAATGTGATGAGGAGAATGAGAGTGAGGAGAGGAAGGGGAAAGTGACTAACCCTCTAATACCAAATCGAAAATTATTTTAATTATCTTTTTACTAACCAATCAATTCTTATGTATTATGTCTTAATATACAGCTGTTACTTTTTCCATTAATAATATGTATATGATATTACAATATGACAAGCAATGCTCCATATTGGAACTCCCAGTGTATCTATAAATAACACAAAAAAAATAATATTAAAAGAAACTGTTTGAATTATATTATGATAACCTGTTAAACCTTGGGAAAAGCCAGTAATTTCTCTAGTGGCCATAATGAGTTTTGTGGAAGTAAGCAACAGGTGTACTTCTATTGGCTACCACAACAGCAATACGAAACCTTCCTATAAATATACATATCATTCCTTTCTTTTAATATTATTGTTCTTCTATATATTATAGGAGACCATAGCCTCACAAAGGATTAAGAACAAAGTATACAAACTACAATATTGTAGTATTTAGCACCTTCCTCCTTTGCAAGGCAATTGGGTTCTCTGTGTGTCTATTCTCTTCATATAGAAGATCAGTTTGTTATTAGAACTTACTATCAAAATGGTCAATGCTATAATGAAATTTCTTTGAACAGATTGTACTCTTTCATCAAGTTGTTTTCTCTTAATATTTAAGTAGAAAGTGAGACAAGGAGCTCATTATACTAACTCACTAAGATTATCTAGTTCATCTTTTTTAGATGCTTTGATGTTCCAGAGAGGAACTCTCCTCTTCCTATAGAGTAATGATAATAGTGTGTACATGTTTCCATGACAATAGTACAAGAAAACATTAAAAATGTACAAGCAACAAGACAATATAACACAAATCTCTTTGATCTTATAATAAACACAATATATCAATATTATTATAAGTGTCTAAATGACACTATTTGCTTTAACAATCATTTGAGTAATCTGGCTCTACAAGAAGATTTCTAGAGACATACAAAACTAATTTAATACAACATTACATTGTGTACTATACTAACAATCAACATACCATAGCATCTGTAGATTTTATTCTCTCTTCTAAAGCCCTAATCTCAATTTCCAGACTTGTCTGTATAGAACGTTCCTTAACAATGAGTTCAGTCAACTAATAAACGTTAATACAGTATAATTAATGTGTTTAATTAAAGTCTTACCAATCTTGAAACACTTCTCTTTAGTTTATGTAATATTTTAGTCAACATACTAACGATTAATATTAAACCTGCAAGCCAAACTTCTACTTCAATGTCAGCCATCTTGATTAATTAATAGGCGTGGCGTCTAACCCAATTGAGCGCGCCAAGTCAAGTTGACACTTCTGAGAAAAGACAAGTGTACAATATCCCTAAAAATGCCTGCTAAGAAAAAGTCCAAGGTTATTTTAATGGAACCTGAAATATATAGAATCAGAGAGAATTATAATATTTTTTTGAAAAATATCTAGTCAAACTTCTTTTTTATTTCTAGGTGGGGAGGAAGAGGGTGATGTTCAACAGTCTTATAGCGAAGAGGAAGAAGAAGAAGAAGGACAACAACCTCAAGATGAGGAGCCTCCACCATCAAAGCCTGCAGCACAACCTTCAGCACAAAAAACGTGGACGAGGACGTCCTCCTGGAAGCACTTTGAGTACCCAAAAAAAGAAGGAGCTTCAAAAGCACCACGTCCTAAGAAGGTGAATTAATTAATTGGTCCTTAACAAATCAAATGTTAATTGTAAGCAATGTTTTTGAGTACCTAGTAACATATATCTTACTTTAATATGAAATTAACTCATTTAGATTTTGGGTGTGGTGCATGAAAGATTTTAAAAATTTACTGATTTTTAAGCTTAGTATACTGACATGAACAGGCTTTTTAAATAATTTATGACTTCAACACATAGTATACAAGATTTCATATTTGTATCAGATTCCTTAGGTTTAGTCCTGATTTAAATAGGCAGAGTTTGTTATATAATTGTACATGTATTATTGCTATCTGCATACCATATTAGGAAAACAAGAAAAACCACTGCATCAACTGAAGATGCACAAGATACTGATGATAAACCAAAACGAGGACGTGGTCGCCCCGCAAGGTCACAACACTATTGTCATTATCATTATTATTATATAATGGTAATTATTTGTTTATAGAATCCTCCAAAATTACAAGACGACAAACCCAAACGACCAAGGGGTCGTCCTAAAAAACCTACAGAAGCTCCAGTTGAAAAGTAGACATTGTACTACTACAAATCAAAGCATGAATTATTTTCAATTATTAAGATTTTTCCATTTACATGTTGCTATGGTACTGGAATACTATAGCACATACATAATGAATATTACTTTTAAGTTCTTTTGCGTTAATTAATTTGTGTTTTTTGAAAGCTAAGAATAATAGTTTATTCCCCTTTTTAAAAAAAAAATAATTTGGATGTGGTGTGTGGTTTTGGTGAAAGCGCCAAACCTCGTGTACTTTTCCTTGTGCTATAGTACGAGTTCTACTTAACAGAAATGCCTCCCAAGAAAAGCCCAAGGTATTACAGTCACATGATATCACGTGATATTTCTTTTACTAACTGTATTAGACATCAGAGTCTGAGGAAGAGGAAGAAGAATTTCAGCCATCATTTAGTGAAGATGATGAAGATGATGAACCAGAAGTTATGCCGACTAAAGGGACAAGAGGTCGTCCCAGAAAAGGGGGAAATCGAGGACGTAAAGTACGGGACCCCCTACTTGTTGATTATACCATAAGACAATATATATATGTATTAGTAGATATTCTTATTAATGGCATATCTATAGGTCTGGCAGAAGTTATTCTGTGCTGCAATTGTTAGGGTTAGGGGATAGGTATCATTTTAATACACAACAAGCATAGTATGGACTTCCTATAGGACTAATGGACACTGTCTTTTAATTAACACAGTGACTGTTTGTCCAGTTGGAAGTCTATTTGTTGTGATATTAAACCCCGCCCCCTAAACCCTAAGCATTAACTATACACAACAAAGTATGGACTTCTTGCCAGACAGTCTCTGAGTTTGAGAGACGTAGTAGTTTACAAGATATAGTGTTTAGAAGTAGCAGTCGGCCATTAATAAGTAAAATGTCCTCTTTTGGATCTCTCAACAAATACAGCTAGTTTTGATGTTCAAGTTCAAATGGTTTTAACATTTTCATAATTTCATTCCTAACTGTATCATGAAAATGTGAAAATAAAAGCATCTGTTTTTATGTAAAATATTATGACTCTGTTTCCATAGCGACCATATCAGTGAAGATGAAGATGAAGAGTACCAACCAAATAAAAAGCCAAAAGGACGTGCACGAAAGAAAACTGAAGAGGCAAGTGTCTATTTTTATTTTCAATATAACATTACATCATCATATTTGTTCTAAAAATAGAGCGAAGATGATGACGATGAAGAATTTTTAAACCATCCAAAAAGGTACAGACAGCTGCAAGGAAAACAAAAACTGTCAAAAAGAAGCCAAAAGTTATGGCACAGTCTCTAGAGGACCCTGATACAGAGGGAGGTCTGAGATAGCATCTCCTCCTCTTCTTTCCTTGAAGACATCACAAAGTCGTACAGACTGGAGCGCTATTGATTTGTCATCTGATGCTACAACTAAAGATGATAAGTGGTGTGGTTTTGATAATGAAAGCGAATATCATTTCATTTTTAATAGACCGTGGACGCACAAATTTTCCCTCTTGGAATGTCAATGGCATAAAGGCTTGCTAAAGGTAGTCAATTATTTAGTTGTATTTCCTTTTAATAATAGTTTATGTATAGTAGAGTACAGAACCTAAAAGGAGACAGTCCTAGACTCATACCACATACTTTAATACTTCATGTTAAGGGTTTATGGAATAGGAATCAGTATTAAAATATGATGTCTTTTAAACTGTCTTATGGAATTGTGTAATAGAACTTGTTTATTTTCGTCAAAATTAAAATGTGTTTGCATTTTATTTTCATAGAATAGCAAAATATTGTGTAATACTAACTTGTTGACATGTCAATTAATAGCTTGTTTATACAGTCTAAATGCCCATATCTAAAACGAATTTGATTGGTCAGTTTGTTAGGGTGAAGGGGTGTGGTTTATTATGTAGTATACAACCAATCAATTCATCTAAAAGACACATACATTGTTTGTAGATATAATATCTGATTTTTTTAGAGAGTGATGGTTTAGAATACATCAAACAAGAATGTCCAGACATTTTTTGTCTGCAAGAAACTAAATGCTCAGAAAGTGACTTACCCAAGGTTTGTCATGTGACCTATGCTAATTACTCATGTGACTATCATGTGATCATTTCATCTAGTCTGATCTAGAAGTGCCGGGATACCATACTTATTGGTATTCTGCTGAAAAGAAGGCTATAGTGGAACAGGGTATATGACATCATGTCACATGACAATCACATTACTTATTTATAGGATGTATTGTAAAGAGGAACCTTTAAATGTCACTTATGGAATTGGTAAGTCAATACTGGTCAAACAAGTTTCGATAACTTGATAAACAGGTATCGAGAAGCATGATAATGAGGGTCGAGTGATAACTGCTGAATTTGAGGACTTCTATTTTATAACAGCATATGTTCCTAATGCCGGTGATAAATTGAAACGGTATGTAGGAAATTTTTTTCTCATACCGTTTAATTAGAACATTATACATGTATTAATCATGTCCATCTATGTAGGTTGGATTACAGAGTGGGGGAATGGGATCCAGACTTTAGAAATTACCTTCAAACTCTGGACAAGACTAAACCTGTTATATTGTGTGTGATTTTAAATGTAGCTCATAATGAAATAGGTAGGCAATATTTACCCACTTAAAAATATACTTTATAGAGAATAAAATGATTAAACTGGTCCATTGTTCTTTCCAAGCTAGTATTATTACGATATGGCCACCAGCTTAATGCTTCAGTATAGTCCATTGAATTGGAGACTGAATTTATGTATTATAAATTCACTATACTATAGTATAGTGAATACTATAGTATATATAGACACTATAGTAGATCTTTGTACTAACCATGTCTAGAATTTATGTCATACGAAATGTTTTATTTAGATCTAGCTAATCCAAAATCAAATCAAAAAACATCTGGTTTTACAAAAGAAGAGAGAGCATCTTTTACTACATTACTAGAAGAGAGCAAGTTTGTGGGATTCATTCAGACATCTTTATCCTGACAAGAAAGATGCCTACTCATATTGGTCATATCGTTCTAATGCCAGAGCTAACAACAAAGGATGGTATGTTACTTATTACATAGCTACCATTAGTAAGCTCTAGACTAGTGAACATCAGTACTTACCACAGTGACCTAGGATAGCTACCATTAGTAAACTTGACTAGTAAACTCAGTACTTACCACAGTGACCTAGGATAGCTACCATTAGTAAACTGACTAGTAAAACATCAGTACTTACCACAGTGACCTAGGATAGCTACCATTAGTAAGCTCTAGACTAGTAAACATCAGTACTTACCACAGTGACCTAGGATAGCTACCATTAGTAAGCTCTAGACTAGTAAACATCATACTTACCACAATGACTTCATTTATAATATGTATATTCTCTTTTATTTAGGAGGTTAGACTATTTTGTCATATCTGATCGTTTGGTAAACAATTTATGTGACAGTATGATTCGTCCACAAGTTTATGGCAGTGACCATTGTCCTATTGTTCTCTTATTAGCTTTGTAAAATAACTCTGCCCCCTTCATTAAAACTTCATATTAACATTAGTTGTTTAATTTTGATTAATCATTAACCAATTCCCCTACTTTTTTAAATATTCATTAATCTGGTAAGGCTTATGAATAATTAATTAATCAACTTGGCTCTATTTATCTATATATATATATATATTATATACATGATATATATATATGAGTTATGTCATATTATATATTATATAATATGACATAACTAACTTCTGTTATGTGTACCTTTACTCTTCTGAATGATGTGGGTGTGACATCTAGGGTGGTTTCAATGAATCCTTTGACCTGCTTATGATAACATGTTGTCATCTATCTGTGATGAAGTCATGTGACCCAGTGGATAAATCACATGAATAATTTCTAACCTCTTTCCCCATATAAATAGCAATATTTTCATCTCTAACATGAGGACAACATTGTACATATAATGGAGAATACCCTACAAAAGAAATAAGTCATAATTCTGAGATATCCTTAGATAAATAGTTGTCTAACTAATGTCATCATTAATAGAGTAACCTTGCTTCCTGGACCGTGAGATATCTTTACAGTAACACACATACATTAATAGTATACTCATTGACAATTAGATTAGCCCATTTCAAGTTATACAAGAACTCTACTATATTGAATTACTGACAGATTATGTAGACATGTATCATATAATGTAGTGACTGAAAAACTTGCAAGACTTAACACACTAGTCATATGATCAATCACATGACACATATCTCTAAGTATCCCTGTAAACCTTGATAACGTATATTCTTAGAACATATTTGTCCAGTATTGATTAGGGCTTCATTTGATATAATAGTAATGAACATTTTATCTGTGTAATCATCAAAGATTAGAGTAAACTTAGTAAATTTATTAATGTTGTTATAAACTCTAAACAATATGTAATTACAGTAATACATTATGTTAATACATTTGTTTAGGAATATTACAATTAGTCATGTGACATTTGTACTATTACATTGAAAAGTAGCTTAGTAACTAAATATACATACTTATAAGGTAAACAGTGTCAACATTAAAAGCTTAAGAATACAACTGATATTGATTATCAATAACTTACCAACAAGACTATAGTGGACTATGTCTTCAACTAGCTAGTATAGAGCCACAACAATAACAGATGAGGTCACTTTCACACATGTACTGTCATTAGAATTAGCTGTGTGTCATGTGTGTTGACTAGTATAGCCACAACAACTGCAATTTGATAGTCTCACAAACTGGGTCTAACTTATAAGAAGTTTTATGAATGAGAATATATCATGTAGTAGACTACACTAAGGACTGCTATTGATGAATCTTATTGCCTAGACTAATCAAATTGTTTCTATTAAATTAATTTTTGGCTTCATAATTGACCATAATTCCAGGTAATGTATACCACATTATAAAGTTGTTTCCTTTGACTGTACTTCTTCGTAAAAGTCCAAACCTGACTTCATAATTGATTGATTCCAGGTAACACACTACTCAAGATAGTTTTGGCTTCTTAACTTGATACTAAAACAAGTTTGACTTGTCACTTATTCCATGTAACCAATCAGATTCATTTTGAAAGCTAGCTAGACTATTTAACAGTGAGATTGCTTGTCTTAACCAACGGCTGTTTTTTAAAGTTGTTTCATTCTCTAATTGTCTTCAAAATGTCAGTAGCTGGTGGATTAACAGACACAAGACCAGTTGATGATGCATCTAAACTGATTGCGTATGAGGTAACTGAATGAAATGATAAAATATTCTGTATTATAATGATTGTATTAATTAGGTCCAATCTGCTGTGGAAAATAAATTGGAAAAATTATTGCCTGAATATTTACCATTGAAATATCGTTCTCAGGTTGTTGCTGGTGTGCTCTACTATATCAAAGTAAATATTAACCTTTCATGTCAACTTATCACAGTAAATATATAGACTGCATACATTGTTAGTTTAGAAAAGTACATTGCTATATTTAAAGTTTAGGAAGTTTGTGGGTCTAGAGAATAAAGAACTATTGATGATGACATGATCCTGTCAGCTGTCACTTACAGAGACAGCTGAAATATAGGTACAGGTTGGTAAAAACCAAGAAACATCAGGTTACTAGCTTGAATCAATAGCTGAACTGCCATGTTATGAAAACATGGAAGTCACAAACAGGTCATAAATGTAGTTAATTCTATGCTTAGTCTAGTAGGACAAAACCAGCACCATTCCTTGGTGGTAACATGTAAGTAGACCACGCTGTGTCATAGCTTTTAGGGTTTTATAGCATTAATAATATTATCAATTGATTATCAATCACATTTTATCTTTTTCTTCCTCATTCCTAATCTCTAGGTTCAAGTAGGGTCTGGTAACTATGATTACCTTGTAATCAGTGTCTTGCAAGACCCTCAAAATAAGGTCCATTTGAATGGGTATAAAATAGATCAGACACTGGACAGTCCTATTTTGCCCTTTCATAACTGAACTGGGAAGCCATTTTTGCAGAAAACAGACTCTGCTGTTTCCCTCTAATAATAATATGTTAATTATTAATTAATCAATTATTGAACTAGAAAATCAATTTTTTTGCAGGAAAAAATTTTTGTTGTTCCCTCTTGTCAAATTATTAGCTATAAATTATTGAATCCAAAAAGGGAGGAGATAGATGTACATGACTGCTAAAACTTACCATATATGGTATATAGACTATATAAAGTCTATATATACTTAGCATCATGAAACTAACTAGTCAGTTCTATTTCTATTAGTGATGCATGTGGTCTGACTTTCCAAGACTATTAATAGACTCTATTAATGATCATATAATGACAGTGATGTATATTATAACTATAATAGTTAATAAAGTAGTGAAAGCTCTGACTTCAACAATATTGTTTGATGCTGTTAATACAGTATAGTTTATTATAAGATATTCCTTTGTAGTTGTTAATAATAACATATCATTTCATATTGCCATTGATAAAGGTAGCTATGAACAACTTGTGCAACATTTTAACAGCAATGACCATTGTCCTGCATGTTGGTAAATAACTCAGCACCTCTAACTTTATAACTAACTATTCTGCTTTCTCTCTTAAATATTCAATAGTTCTGTAGTAGATAGGTTATGAATAATTTATTAATGAGATATGATGATCTCTGTTGTTACATATTATGTAGTCATCAATTCAGATTCTTATTTCTACAATAATTTTTGGCTTCATAATTGACTATAATTCTGAGTAATGTATACCACAATATAAAGTTGGCTTCATAACTGATTCTAATTCTTGGTAACACATACTATAATGCTAACTTGGCTTCATAATTCCAGGTAACATACTACAAACGATAGGTCTTGGCTTCTTAACTTGAAACTAAAACATGTTTGACTTGTCACTTATTCCATGCAACCAATCGGATTCATCTTAGAGAGCTAACTAGACTATTTAAGAGCAGGATTGCTTGTCTTATCCAACAACTGTTTTTTTAAAGTTGTTTCATTCTCTAATTGTCTTCAAAATGTCAACAGTAGCTGGTGGATTAACAGACACAAGACCAGTTGATGATGCTACTAAACTGATTGCATATGAGGTAACTGAATGAAATGATAAAATTTCTGTATTATAATGATTGTATTAATTATAGGTCCAATCTGCTGTGGAAAATAAAATGGGAAAAATATTGCCTGAATATATACCATTGAAATATCGTTCTCAGGTTGTGGAAGGTGTACAGTATTATTTCAAAGTGAGTATTAACCTTTCACATTTGACGTCAAACATGGTTACTGTTTTTTAGAAAGCATGTTACTATATTTAGAGTTCAGGACGCTTTAGTTTAAGGGGTATAAAGATCTATTGATGATGTCATAACCAATGCCTTTTATAGGAGTAGTAATACAAATACTGACAATGATAGTTAATGTTTTTTTTCTTCTTTCTTAATCTTAAGGTTCAAGTGGGATCTGGTAACTATGACTACCTTGTAGTCAGTGTCATGCAAAGCCTTCAAAATAAGGTCTCTTTGGGAGGATATAAAATAGATCAGACACTGGATGGTCCTATTTTGCCTTTTTATGACTGAAATGGAAAAGCCATTTTGCAAGAAATAGACTCTGTTGTTTCCCTCTAATAATATATTAATTATTAATTAATTAACTATTGTGGATTTTGTTGTACCCCTCTTCAATTAATTTTTAACTATTAATTATTGAATCGAAGAAGAGTGGATGTAGATGTACATGGCTGTTAAAACTTACCATATATGGTATATAGACTATAATATTATGACATGTAGTTTATTGAAGTTAGAGTTTCTACTACTTAACTATTAAAATTATAATTACATCACTTATCATTATATGATCATTAATAGAGTCTATTAACTATTAATAGTCTTGAATAGCCAGACCACATCCCTCACAGAAAGGGGACTAGTTTATCATTTAATGTTACTAATACAGTAGTTTATTATAAGATGTTCCATTGTGTTGTCAATGATATATTAACTATGTGCATGTAGTTAAATATTAGCAGCCACTGATGGCTATGTAGCTATATTGAAATGTTTGGCAAATTTTATCAGTTTAATTTGATTGTTTGGTAAACAACTTATGCAATATTTTTATAGCGACCATTGTCCTGTTAGTAAAAAACTCTACTATTAGTTTTATTTAACCATTTTGCTTTTTAAAAGTTTATTAAGTCTGGTATAAGCTTATGAATAATTAATTATTAGGATATGAGCTCTATTGTTATATGTACCTTTAATTACTCTTCTGGATAATGTGGATGTGGTATATGGGTGTGGTTTTTAATGAATCCTTTGACCTGCTTGTGAAACATTTTCATGTTGTCATCCATCTGTAATGAAGTCATGTGACCTGGCAAATAAATGATGCGACTAATTTCTAACCTCTTTCCCCATATAAGTACCAATATTTTCATCTCTAACATGAGGATAACATTGTACATATAATGGAGAATACCCTACAAAAGAAATAAGTCATAATTCTGAGATATCCTTAGATAAATAGTTGTCTAACTAATGTCATCATTAATAGAGTAACCTTGGCTTCCTGGACTGTGAGATATCTTTACAGTAACACACATACATTAATAGTATACTCATTGACAATTAGATTAGCCCATTTCAAGTTATACAAGAACTCTACTATATTGAATACTGACAGATTATGTAGACATGTATCATATAATGTTGTGACTGAATACACTAGTCATATGACCAGTCACATGACACATACCTCTAGTATCACTGGAAAAAGTATTAAATATGTTTTTTTAATACACAAGAACCTTTCACTATTGAGTTAGTGACAAAGGCTCTATAGTAGTCATATATATATGTATTATATAATGTACTACTTACCATATCTATGAACTAGAGTCTCTTCATATAACAATATAGCTAAATACAGCATCTTCTTCTATTGCCCTAGTCCTCATGTTGATTTGTGCATGAGCTAATGTCAGTGATATCCTAAGGGAGATAAGTTAACCTTTATACTACATCGAATATCATAGTGATCTCCTGTCTAACTGCTTATCAATTCTTGTCACTTACATTGTATCCAAAGCAGAAAGAGGTGTGTCACTGCCTCGTACTCTACGACTCGTAAGATAATAACCTCTTAATAATTCATGACCTAATGGTTCTAATGTCACGTTGATTTGAGAACATGCAGTGAAGATCTAGAAAGAGATAACAATCTCCGAATAAACTTGTAATGTACTTCATTGAAGTCTTGTTTTGATAATAGAGGAATAGAATAATCTTGTGTTGCTTGTTGTAAGAGATGGGAGCTTAGAATTCCATCAATGAATTCCTCATTTTCTTGAGTGGGTGGATCTGTAACTAGTACTAGTCTGCAGTGACTGTGAATTATAGATGTGTATGTAATAAAATGGACATATAGATGATGAAATGGATATATAGGTAAATGAAATGGATGTATATTTAAATGAAATGGACACATGGCAGGTGTAATGGATGCATAAAGAATTGTATGGCCATTTGTTAATGGATGCATTCTCTTACTCCATAAATGCTTCAATAATCCAGTTCTCTCCTACATAATGAACAAGGTATTACTTGTACTAATATATATATATATGTACATGTAATGCTTAGTCTCGTCACTTTGTCCTAATCCAGTCACATGACAGTCACATGTCATCCACAGTGTACATTGTAATGGCCATGTCATATGATCTAGACTGTCACTAATGGTAGCTTTGGATCTTTTTTGTGTCTTTGTAGTCACATGATCAAATTCGAGAACTATAGAGTGAATGGACATACAGAAAGTTGTATAGGTAGATTAATGGATGACTTACTATGTTGTAACTGTTCCCGATCATCTTTCTTCCATTGACCAATATCTCTTAATAAACATATACCACTTCTAGCTAATAGCAGACTACCAGCTAGAAATGAGATAAGAGCATGAGTGAGAGAGAAAGAGATGTAACACACCCATCAAATCCATTGTGTTCCTTCTTCTTTTCTAACAAGACTGCAAAGGCTCATTCCAGTGCCATGCAGAATGGAACGGTCTGAGAATGAACTTGCATAATACAATAATTGTTGCACATAAACCATCTCAGAACCAACTACAAGAACATCAATCATCTTTGTCCCTCAATAAAAGGAACAGTAATTTATACAGTCTATCTAGTTTACTAGTTAATATATACCTGTTGGACATTTTTGATGCTACTATACTTAAAAGAAGAACTAACTTCAGTCTATGAAATACTCCTGGTGGAGCAACTTCAGCTATATATAAATACAATGATAATTAGAGGATTGACCAATGAGATTGTACCTCCAAAGCTGTATGCCAAAGTTGCCGAATATGTCCAGTATGAATACTGACAAGCTAAAATCAGAAGATAAGAATTGTTATGATAATCAATGTACCAGAAAATATGTCTTTAATGTGAGGTGAGAGGCGTGATGGTGACTGATGGGATGATACTGCCGGATAAAACATTGTTAGCCTGTGGATCATAATATGTAATTGTAAATATGCAGAAATGTTCGGTACATCCATCCAACCATTTAACCATTTATCTATTCATCCATACTTCTATTGTAGTATGAACAATGATATGTCCATTAGTAAGTTCTGTTTTGTTAACTGGTACTCCTAATATAGTGTATTCTCTGCCCTTTCTATCTTCCCACACAAATCATCTATAAAATGCAACACAATTATCACATGACTTAACACACTAGTCATATGATCAATCACATGACACATACCTCTAAGTATCACTGTAAACCCTTGATAACGTATATTATTAGAACATATTTGTCCAGTGTTGATCAGGGCTTCATTTGATACAATAGTAATGAACATTTTATCTGTGTAATCATCAAAGATTAGAGTAAACTTAGTAAATTTATGAATGTTGTTTTAAAACCTCTAAACAATATGTTTAGACACAGGTTTAGAGATATTATAAATTAGTCATGTGATAAACTATGTACTTGTTAACTTAATAGAACAACATCAAACTTCAATATGTCATATATATGTAGACCATTTTTACTCTTTTAAATTAGGATTTTAAGGACTATTATAGAGATTTATTATATAAATTACTTTCATAAGGAGAAAAAGCTAAGCAAGGTTAACATTACTTAACATTTAATACACTAATATGCTAGTATTAACTTACCAGCATTTAATACACTATATATGTTAGTATTAAACTTACCAGCTAGACTACGATGAACTACATCTTCAATTAAGACAGAACCACAATGAAAACAGATAAGATCATTTCTGTAATATTTACAATAATATTGATACTATATTAAATACTGTGTGTGCATATACCTCATTGTAGTGGACTCTGTGGATCCTGTTGTGTGACAACGAATGTACCTGGTATTAGTACATGTTGTGTCAGGACAATGGAAACATGCACTCTCTCTGTGTCAAATGAATGGAAAAATAATGGACAGACAGACAAAGAGATAGATATCATATTACATACGTGTATTTCTCTATGTGGCTCATACTACAGATGACTCCAGTACAAGTGAGGAATCTTATTTCTTCTTTCAATTTTGGTAGTTCTGTTAAATGATGTACATGATATCTAAAAAATCATAGACAATGCATAACATATATGTTGTCATGGTACATTACGGCGGGAAATCGGAAGTGCTGTAAGACGAAGGATAAGTAACAATTGAGTACTTGAAACTAATGAAAGCCACTTCATCTCATCAACAACAGCAAATATCACATCATGGAACAGACCCCACCCTCGACTGGGATGGTGCAAAAGGAGGTTGCCTAGTAACGCTAAAGGTTATAGCAATGATGTACATCAATGAATCGAGTAACTGACCATTGAATTGCAGTAACTCGAACATGTCAAGAAAAAAGAGAGATTTTATAAACAGTTGATGCTTCTGTGTTCTGTATAGGGCAAAGAGAATATGGTCACAAAATAACTAGTTAAAAAGTACTTGAATTACAACATCTCTCTCAGCATCTTCAGTTAGTAGTGGTTCCTGTACTTTCTTGTTTGATAAATAAAGACTACATTGGCTTTGGTATCTTGTCCAAGTGACCATAGTCTACTAGAAACTGCAGTATAGCGACTTTCAGTGACTGATCTCTGTCCATTCCTGGTTTTCCACAGCAGAGGAATGGACTCGTGGTGCAGTCGTTGGAGATTTTAAAGCACCCGCCAATTGAGTGTCAATTACGATGACGTCACTACCCGCTAATTTTTGTTTATTAGAAGGTGTGGCTCAAACAAATTGTTCCTTTGTAATTCGCCCTGTTTTACTGAACCATTTTGTTTTACTCAACTCACTGACTTCAAAAATGGCTGGTAGACTAGGAGGTTTAGGAGAAGAGCGAGAAGCTGATGCTGCCATTCAAGAGATTGCAGAGAAGGTAGTTAAGTAAAAATACTAACAGTTTGATTATATTACTATTGTTAGGTCAAAAGTACTGTAGAGGAACAAAGTGGACAATCGTTCTCTGAATATATAGCTATAACATATTGTACACAAATGGTTGCTGGTATTAATTATTTTATTAAGGTATGTGTTGACCTTTGACCTTATCATAATTAATTAGAATTATTGACCCTTGCTCGACCTGATACTTGCTCACTAGTATTCAGTGTATGATGAAAATGAATAAATTTCCTGTAAATATAATTGTGTTATTGTTGTTAAAATATAAGAATTAGTACTAATGCTTTCTACTAAACAGACATAAGCCAAGTCTTTGATCTTCTATTATCCCAAATACATAATATACATATATATACCAATACAACCCACTATCCAATACAGTAATGTTTATGACCACTGATGATGACAGTTGATCTAACTGTTGAAACGTTTGGCAAAGAAAATTGTTTTGTTTGGTGAAAGATCAAAAAATGAACATACTGTAAACTTACCCAAACATCCAGGCCTCTTCGTACTATCCAATACAATCATATTAAACTATTCTTTTAAAGATATTGTTACTAATATGAATGCAACTATTATTATAACAAGTACAAATACTAGTGCTGTAATGTTATATTAATATAAGATAATATTTGCTTCTTCATTATCTATCATAAAATAGTTCTTCTTCCCTATATGGCAATTGCTGCTTTTTTTGCTAGCAAACAGTTGTCCTGTTTAGATTTGCATGCCACACCCATTCCAAGGAAAAAGCATCTGTTATCATTTCATGTAATAAATTTATTGTATCAAGTAATTATTCACTTTCAAATATAATATTATTAATATATTATGTAACAACTATAGTACTGCTGAGATGATTGTTGTAATAAGATGATATTATTTGTAATCATGTTGTCTTTAGATTCCACATACCTTTTTATAACATTGTTTACTCAAATTCCAAAAGCAATGTTTTAATATTAAACAGACAATATGGACTTTCTATTAGACTTGTTGTAAAATACTACTCTTTTTAATTTCATATTATAAATATTATAATAATTATAGCCTTGTCGACCTTAATTAATATTTAATTGCTTCTCCCATTACTCCGCCCCCTAGATTAAAGTGGGTTCTACTGACTATATTGCTGTCCGTGTCTACCAAAACCTCCAACAAGATATCTCCTTGTCTGGATATAAAACTGGATATGACAGCAGACAGTCCTATTGATTATTTTTAAAAAATTGAACAAGAAAATCGTTAATTTTTGAATAATGTATTTTAGTTTATTATTTAATAATAATAAGGCGTGCACGCAGCTTAACCTTGTAAGCAGAGATTCTTGTAAAAATTACAGCACAGCATGGCTGATGACGAGCGCCATAAACCAGTCAGTAGTGGAGCTAAAAGTAGCAGATGCTCTAACTCCAACTCCTCTAGACCGACAAAATGAAGGAGATAGCTGGAAAGGTTTGAAGGAACACAACAATGATTATTTTATTGTTTTCTATTTTAGCTAAAAACTGAAGCTGAGAAGAAGACAAAACAATCTTACAGTTCATTTTTCACCACATTTGTATATTAAAAGTAGCGCAAACTATTGTGTTGAGTGAGTCACATATTAATTGTGTGGAGGATACTGTACTGTTGTTATAAGTAATATAGTGTTAATAAAAACTATGCATTATCTATCAACGTAAAAAATAATTTTTCTTTTATTAGTATGAACACAGTGGTCATCTACTTGATATAGGTGGTAAAGTTGCATTTGGCAAAGTATCAGGTTCTGAAAGTGAAAGATAATGTCAGAGAAACTGACCTCATGTCACTGTAGCTTATTGTGAACCAGTTTTAATTATAAGACATCGACTAACCGTTCAGGACAATGGCTGTTGTAGTAGACTGTCATTTTATCAATTAAATTGTGTCTAGAATATTAATTATCATGGTATTCTTAATAAAAGTGTGTTTTTAAATTCCCTTAAATTAACAATACAGTAATGTATTTTTGTTAATTTTGTTTTGTTAGTCAAACTTCAAACTAAAAAACAATTTGTATTGTCAAATAGCAAACATGTTCAGTGCTTAATGAATACCATATATAGCAATAGTGGCTGGTTTGACACATAATAGATAGCATTAATTTTTCTTCCATTACTATAGACAGTTATCATAACAAAATACCACAGATTTCCTTTAATCTTAATTGTATATCAATGAACTATTTTAACATTATACTTCATATCATTGGACAGTGAACACAATATAATTTATTAGAGGTAGACAGTTTCACAGACAGTAAGATAGGGGTGTGGACCAATACATCCCAATTTATATATATATATATAGGAATGTTAATTAACAAAACGTATATCCTGCATTCATATGGTCACTACAAAGGAACACTCCTACGCGAGAAGTACTACAGTAGTTAGCAGCTGCTATAACTCCATTGACTGGTTGTGCGAAGATCTTCATTACTCTGTTAGCTACTAAGAACTTCATTGATCTGTTAGCAAGTAAACTAACCCACAATGGCTGATGATGAACGCATATACCAGAAGATATACCACCACCCAGAGCAGATGCTTTAACTCGTTAGACCAACAGCTAAAGACAAGATATAGCAATGAAGGTATATATATATATACTGTTAGGAATGATCTATCTGGTATCTTGTATATATCTATATGATGTAGATGAAGTCTGAAGTACAGAGAGTAGCTGGTCAGGCTTTCATAATTATGAGGTAGCCTATTACATCAAGAGTGGTAATAAATTGTTTTAGGGTAAGTAAGTTTGACATTTTTTCATTTATTTATTGTTTCATCTATCTTTGTTCTGATATGTGTGTATTATAGATTGTGTTGATGTTGGTCTTATTCGTGTCTGTGGGAAGTATTCCTTTGGTAAGGTATCAGAAGTTACTGTGAGGGGAGTCTCAATTAATGACACAATGACATTTTAAATAGCATATGATACTCTCTCAATTGTTCAAATTTTTTATTATTTCTGCATTGAGTTTATTGATATTGATGACTTTTAGAAGTTATATAATTTTATTTTCACTTATAATGGAATTGTTGATCTTTGAACACTTTGTTGTCAAAATCAAGATAGTTGGCTTTAATTTGTGTTTACATCATTCAACATAATTTATTAAAATAAACAACGTTTCTATTTGTATGACGAGTCAGCAAATATAATTAAGTCACTAACAATATTAATAACCATGTTACCAATTTAACTTCATTGGCTCTGTTTTTAGGGTCATTGATCTTCTTTGCTTTAACTTCATCAACCATACCACCAGAATATTCTCCACGGACATCAATTACTCCATCATCAACACCAACCTGTTAACACAATATGTAATGAACTAATTATGATAAGATCTTACTCTGAAACAGTATACATCACCATTATTAATGTACCACTCAACATTGTAAGCAGTATAATTTTTTCACCACCATTTAATATCTTCTCTACATCACTCCTCATCTAGACAAAGGAAAGGTTTGTTGCATTCAAATGTGATAGATTATCTCTACTTTCTGGCTATTTTTTCTGTGCTTCATTGGTTTCTTTTGATCCAAAGTAGCCGCTGGAGGAGGTGGTATTATTCCGGACAGGACGGTCGCCGTCTAGTGACATGTCGAGATCACGACCTCACAAGCAAGACGCTTAAGTAAATATATTACATTGAGCCACGCCCTGTTTATAATGAACTTCAGTATTTAATTATTTAAATATTGATAATAACAGGTATCACTCAATCTATAAGTGTACAGTTTTAGATGTAATGTGTTTTTTAAAACTTCATTTAAAAAATCAGTGCCTGCATCTGATGACATCATATGATGAGCTTTCTACCATTCACTTAAATTCCTCAGTATTTTCAATAGTCATAATATCCAACTAGAACAATAATATTTGACATGAAAGATTTATATCAGCCGTCATTATATATGAGAACAAAATAACAAGTACATAATCATGTTATAGTAATAATATAATATTGGTATGAATTCTGTTTAAAGACAATTAGATTAACTATATACATAGCAGATGTTCTACAGCTGTTTTTGTATCATGTATAGTTGACCTAGGGGAATACTTTTGTGTACATAAACTAATTAATTATCAGTCACTAAATCTGATTTTATATTACAAAGAGGAAAATAAGTATGTTAACTTTATCAATACAATATGACCTCATTGAGACTAATTATACTTACTACTATAGATAGGGTCAGTACCTCCAGACTAGACATTAGTATATTACTAATAGTTACTAGTTAACTTACAAACAACAACAACAATTATATATTCTCATATTTTCAAGTAGTTATATTATAGGATATATCAAACAAATATAAGTCACTATTAACTATTTATTATTACAAGATAACTAAACTAAATTAGATTACTTAAGTGAAGGGTTGTTACCAGTGATAGTGATATAATACATTTAGTAAATATTGTATTATATTATTATAAATACATATTGTCATTATTAAAGATAAGGACATAAGTTTGTGTATGTATTATATAGTAACATAAAAGTAAGGTAATTAATAATTTCATAGTAGTAGTGTTATACAGTTTCCAGTGGAGTTTCCATAATAGTTTATAAGGACTCTTTGTGGTCATGTTTATAATACTAACTTAATCAACGAGTAAATGTCATTATATTACTAGAGGAAATAAGTATGTTCATATCATATGGACAATGTGACCACAAATATTAATTATTAACCGTAGTGATAGAATTGATAATTAGTCATGGAATCATACCAACATTCATATTGACACATATCATGTAAATAGTATTTATTACTCATTGTTACATCAGACCATTATTGTATATAGTTAAGTCAATATATTGCTTTATTATTTAGTTACATGTAATTGAGAATGCCCTTTCCAAAGTTGCCATGTTTCATCAAGTTAGTGATGATTATTTTTAGATACTTAAAATGTCTTTATTTAAAATATAACAAGACTCTAATAAACTACTCTGATATATTTAATTCATTTTACACTATAATATCATGTCGTCAGTCACACAAGAAAATGTTTCAACAAGCTAGACTATCTTATAATAATATCTGGACTATAGTTATATATCTTTTCAGTAAATTCCATACAACAAACTTACTTATATATTGGAACTTGTTTCATATTTATGAGTGAACTATTCAATGGATCCTATTACCCACTATATGTATATAATTTTAATGTACCTAATTGTCCTTCTATTATGTTTTTTTTTTGTTAGTTAGAGGTGTAACTAGCTATAGATATGGTCAATGTCAAATGTTTTGTTTATTGACTAAAAGATTTTTCAGTTGACAGCTGGACTTCTTTAATTCAAAAAAAAACATATTACAACTGAATGGAATCTACTAACTGCTCATTATACTTCCCTCCTCCACTGTATAATACAACCAACAATACTATATATTATCATTGAATTGTAGTACAAACAATACACTAACTAGTTGTCACAATGAGGATGACCCTGTCACTTGTCACTTTCAACAATCATGGCTAGTCTTAAGAGTGTTCCTGCTGGTCCTCCTCCAGGATCAACTGGTCCTCCTGATGTTGCTACTCCCACTCCTGCCACTGGTAATGAACAGACAATAGCAAATAAAGTTAGTTTGTCATTTATATCATGAAACCACGCTCATTATATTTGGTTCTAGTAAAGATTGTTATATTATTATACATCATATGATCACCACACATTATATAGTATGTAAATGGTATGTATTTATGACAGGTCAAAGTCTTCCGCTGAAAACACAACAAAGTTAAAGTTTAGTCAGTTCAATGCAGTCTCTTACATCAAACAAGGAAGCACCTCATTTGATTAGGTAATATCATAATAAGTACATACCTTAACTCGCTGTGCTTACCTTTTCCTTTCTCCTAAGGTGAATGTTGGTGACCAGTTTTATTGATATATTGGCTGATTATAAATGAACAGGGCCTCACCAAACTCACCACAATTAGGCAAAGGAGCTAATGACCCAATGTCATTTTGATTTAGTCTTAGCTATGACACTATTAATATATAGTGTACATATGTGTGTGTATTAGATTATTAATAATAGCTAGCAATTTCAAAGTTTAAATATTCTTATAGACAAGTACTGGTATATATAATTATATTTTATATAGTACACATTAGTTGATATGACCTATGGTATGAATTTATATGGTGTTTTAGAGTACATACAACTTGGGTCAGTTATTATAAGAACATTACTCCTCCTCATAGTAGTAGTAGTAGCCACAATGCTATGATGAAAACAATGGTTGTAGTGGTGATCTTCATTTCATAAGTAGTTGATGAAGACCTTTACATCAAACCATTATGTTATGAGGTGTGTCTCTCTATTACGTTACAATAAGTACTCAAATTATAAACAAGTTCACAACATTAGTATTATGTAACTGTACTCTGTTCATAATAGATCTAAACATATCTACATTATCATGTGATCCTTTAAACAAGTATATAATGTATAATACCTAATACACAATATAGACTGGGAATTTCCACGAAACAATTTGACTATTCACTAGTATCAATGAATCACACACGACTATTGATAACAAAGTGAAAAATTTAAGTTGAAGATAATTAACACTAGGTGTGTGACTAATGTATGTTATTGTCTTCCTACAAAATTAGTTACCCCTTAAAAGTAACCCAGACAAAAGTGGGTGTGTCTGCTGTTGTTAGGGACTGCTCCTAGCCGAGGAACAAGTACTGCATATTCATAATGGGCGTTGGTGCCATTAATTTATTATTGACAATTTTATGAATAATAAACACAGTAACAAAACATAGTGCACATGATATTTCTTCAGTTTGAAATTACTAAGAGTTGTGATGGACTCAAGTCTTCCCTCAGAATTAACAAATCTACTAAATACTTTCTTTATATATGTAACTCTTCAGATAACCCTTCATATTCATCTCTCTACAAGAATATATAAATAACTGACATGAAGAATGTAGTAAGAATTGTTATTGTCAATATTATAATTCTTTTGTTAGTGAAACAAACCGACATGAGAATCTGAAGTCACAAAGAACAAAACAGATAAGTACTCACAGTAACTTTAACAAGTGACCAGGATGCTAAATTAATTAGAGTACATGTAGAACAATGTGATACTGAGTATTACAACATTGGTACAAGTTCTAGAAGTTAGTATTATCTAATGTTACTGATATCACAGATGAAGATATGGCTCACTTATCTACTATTTATCAGTAATACAACTTTAAAAGAACTACATCTCTACAGCTGTAACATCACTGATAATGGAGTCCAATATATCTGTGAATGACTTACTAAAAACCATGAAACATTGACTGTGTTGAACATTGGATATAATCGTCAGAACAAAAAAAAAAAATCACTTCAGTTAGTACCAGTACAATAGCAGATCTAATACAAACAACTATATCATTGACAAGACTATATCTCTACAATACTTCACTGAACAATGATGATATCAAGACAATATGTACATCACTTAATAAAAATACTACAATAAGGGAACTATACTTATCAATTCATCATGAAGAGTATTGTAAAAAGTTAGACAGTTATCAAATTATTAAAGACAGACTTCAGTTTTGGTATAGTAAGTAGATTGTTATTTTATTCTTATAAGTCTTCTCGTTTACTTTTATTTTCTCTTTTAAATTTACATTGACTTTATGTATTTAATATGTATATCAGACACATGTTATCAGTACTTAAGTAGGAGTGGCTTGGATTTGTCAATTGAAATGTATTGACAGAAAATATGAATCTCTCACTTAAAACTGATCAAAATCTTTCAAGTGTTTGTAATATTCTTTCCATGATAACCTCATAACTTAGTTATAAGTTAAGACAAGGTTTCAGACACAATTGGTCAATGCTGAACTTGTTCATCTTTCTGCCTCTTTTGTCTACCTACTATCTTGTTTGCATTATTTGCATTGACTGATATTACTCATCTATTAAACAGTAATTAGTTTATTTAATCACATATGGTTATTACAGATTACAAGTAGCAAACATATTTTGATGCAAAATGTAAGGATAATACTTTGATTTATTATTACTGTACTTCTGTTTATGAAAGTTATATAAACAGGCAGACATTAATAAGCAAAATGGTACTGTGGTTAATTTTTGCATAATTGTGACTTGATTTGCAAAAAGGGACCCACTTCTGTCAAAATATATGTGACCTGATTTGTTAAGACACTACTACTAAACATACCAAACAGCATTTTTTGCATACATATAGAATAGTTTATGGATATAAAGCAACTGTATGTTTACAAAACCTGAGATTTTGAGATGTTTTTAACAGTGGTTTGTTTACAAATCAGGTCACAAATGTTTTAACAGAAGTGGTCCCTTTTTGAAAATCAGGTCACAATTATACAATCTGTATAACTATGTATAAGTTTAATTAACTAAATATATATACAACCCCCCCCCATACACTTAACAAAACAATACATGTACACGATGTAATTAGTATAATGATAACTGCATATATTTATGTACTCCTTTCTACTGTAGTATGTTAGTAATAAAACTATTATATATTTAATGGCTGCCTAACATCACCTGCAAAGAGGTGCAGAGCTTTGAAAACCAACAACTCCAGAAGAACAAGGATCAGTATTGATAATTGTGACATGTTGACAAATTAAATAATATCCAATACGCAGAGGAGTACCACAACATTGCATGTAATCAATAAACTGTGTCACATTATTTTGACAAGAACCATCAATACAATAATAAATGTAATTGCTATAATCAAGACTGGAAGCACGAGCAATTGGTATGAAGAGGTATTATCACATCTGAAGTTATCCTACATAATAATGTAACATAGATATTGTTGATTTGATTCTTCCACATAACCCATCATTATAATAAGAGACAAAATCATATGATTAACACAATTGTAGTATGAGAACATACAAATCTTTACATTCACTAGAACAGTACTCATTGACAGCACTGTTTAGTTGATTTTTCCCAAGAAAGAGTAAATCTGTACATCATTGATATAATAGAGATAATATTATGTTAACTTTACACCTCTATCTTAACATAAATGAGTTCCAGTATATAACAGCAATATATATATACTCAAGAACAGATCACTTTTCCCAGTAAAAAAAAAACTCACCAGTTCTTTCTTGATTGTATTGAGAAATGAATTACTTATAAGATTCACTGTTACATGTACATATTGTATACTAAACATCTAGAAATGTTTTTTGTGGCAATTGTTTCTTTTTACTTACAAACCAATTGTGTTGTTTAGTATTGCATGCCACATGCACTCATTCAAAGGAGAAAGCACCTGTTACCATTACGTGTATAAATAGATTGTATCAAGTAATTATCACTCACAGATAAAATATTATGAATATTCTATGAATATGTTTACCTGGATATAAACTGGATAGACAGCAGACAGTTCTAATGAACATTTTTACGACGAAGAAATCATCAAGTTTTTAATAAAATTTTAAATTTTATAATAAAAACGGGCGTGGGCTCGTAGCTTAGCGTAAAGGAAAAATTTCTTACTAAGTATATAGCACATGGCTGATGATGAGCGCTTTTAGATCAGCCCGTACAGGAATTAAAAGTAGCAGATGCTCTAACTCCAACTCTCTAGATGACAAAATGAAAATGATAGCTGAAAAGGTTTGAAGGAACACAAAATGTACACTGATTATTATTATTATTTGTTATGTTTTAGCTTAAACTGAAGCTTGAAAAGGAGACAAAACAATCTTACAGTTCATTTTTCACCCACGTTTGTATATTAAAAGTAGCTCAAACTTTGTTAGGGTGATGAGTCATATATTAATTGTGCGGTGTGGATATTGTACTGTTGTTACAGTGTTCATATTGAAAACTCTATCTGCTTAAAATGGTTTTTTTTTATTAGTATGAACACCAGTGGTCATCATACTTGATATAGCTGGTAAAGTTGCATTTGGCAAAGTATCAGGTCCTGAAAGTGAAAGATAATGTCGGAGAAAGTGACCTCATGTCACTGTAGCTTATTGTGAAACAGTTTTAATTATAAGACATCGACTAACTCCGTTCAGACAATAGCTGTTATAGTATAACTATCATTTTATCAATTAAATTGTGTTTAGAGTATTAATTATCATTGTATTCTTAATAAAAGTGTTGTTTAAATTCCCTTAAATTAACAATACAGTAATGTAGTGTTGTTAATGTTGTTTTGTTAGTCAAACTTCAAACTAAAAAACAATTCATATGTCAAATAGTAACGTGTTCAGTGCTTATGAATGACCATATATAGCAATAATGACCTTGTTTTTAACACAATAGATAGCATTAATATTTCCTCATCTACTATAATAGTAAGATAAATCAGATATCAATCAAAATACCACAACACTCCAGATGTTCCTTTAATCTTAATTTTTCAATGTTTTTCTTATTGTGACCAGTAACTACTTTATAAGAGACATCTCGTGATCAACAATAAATTCTTTAGAATTAGTTTTTCTCCTTAGGCAACAAACAAACAAAACTATTACGTTTACATTATTATACAATAAATAATTGTGAGACTTCAAAATTTGAATTGATAGTGTATAATATCAATAAACTATTTTAACATTATACTTCATATCATTGTCAAGTGAACATATATTAGAGGTAGACAGTTTTCACAGACAATAGATAGAAGTGTGAATAACATCTCCAATACATCCCAATTTATATTACATATAGGAATGCTAATTATTGTGATTCATATGGTGCGCGAGAAGTAATTGCAGTAGCCAGCAGTTGCTAAAACTCCATTGATCTATTATACGAAGAGTTCCATTGTTCTGTTAGCTACTAAGAACTTCATTGATCTGGTAGCAAGTAACTAACCCACAATGGCTGATGAACGCAATATACCAGAAGATATACCACACACCCAGAGCAGATGCTTTAACTGCTCCTGTTAGACCAACAGCTAAAGAACAGATATAGCAATGAAGGTATATATATATTGTTAGGAATGTTGTCTATCTGGTATCTGGTATATATCTATATGATGTAGATGAAGTCTGAAGCAAGAGAGTAGCTGGTCAGGTTTTCAATAATTATGAGGTAGCCTATTACATCAAAAGTTGTGATAATATTGTTTTAGGGTAAGTAAGTTTGACATTTTTCATTTATTTATTGTTTTATCTATCTTTGTCCTGAATATGTGTGTATTATAGATTTTGTATTGATGTTGGTCTTATTGATGTCTGTGGGAAGTATTCCTTTGGTAAGGTATCTGAAGTTACTGTAAGGGGAGTCTCAGTAATGACACCAATGACATTGTAAATAGCATATGATAACTCTCTCAATTGTTCTTTGTTTTTATAATTTTTATTATTTCTTGCATTGAGTTTTATTATATATTAATGACTTTTATAATGTTATATAATTTGTATTTCCACTTGTAATGGAAAATTGTTGATCTGTGAACACTTTATTGTCAAAATCAAGATAGTTGCTTTAATTGTGTTTACATCATTCAACATAATTTACTAAAATAAAAACAACATTTCTGTTTCTATGACAACTATCAGCAAATATAATTAAGTCACTAAATAAATTAATAGCAATGTTACCAATTTAACTTCATTGGCTCTGTTTTAGGTCATTGATCTTCTTTGCTTTAACTTCATCAACAGTACTACCAGAATATTCTCCACAGACTCATTACTCTCCACCATCAACACGAACCTGTTAACACAACATGTTATGAAACTAATTATGATAAGATCTTACTCTGAAACAGTATATATCGTTATTATAAATGTCCCATTCAACTTTGTAAACAGTGTATTTCTTCCCACCATTTAATACCTTCTCTGCATTACTCCTCATCTAGACAAAGCAATGTTTGTTACATTCTATGTGATAGTTTATCTCTTACCTTCTTGCTATATCTGTCTGCTTGTCATTTGGTTTCTCTGTTTTCAAAGTAGTCGCTGGAGGAGTGGTTGTGGTAATCACATCATGGCGGTCGTCATATACTGACATGTCCGATATCACTTGAAAACGATCAATAATTGATTTAACAAGCAAGACTGCTTACGTTGAGCCACGCCCTGTTTTTAATAAACTTTTATTTCTAGTCTTTAATATCCACTTAAACTGTTTGTATTATAGCACTATCTGTAGTGTGTACAGCTTTACAAAACAATTCGACCATTCACTGCAATAAAGGTATTCCATTCCTATCTAATGACTGTATGAGCTGTACTACAACGAGCAACTGTTAGTATCTAGGGAATCATATATTACTATTAATAATAAAGTGAAATTTAATTTGAAAGAATAACTTAACACTAGATTATGACTAATGAATATTATTGTCTTTCTACTAAATTAGCCACACCCTTAAAAGTCACCAGACAAAAGTGGGTGTGGCTACTGTGTCAGTTCATAGTTGGTCAAGCAAACATGGCTGAAGAAACCTTTCATTTGAGAAGTTATTAGAAGAGAAACCAGCTCTTGATGAATTATGTGAACATATTCACATTGGTAGTAAATGGTATCAGTTTGGTATCCTGCTTAAACTTGATTCCAAGAAGTTGGATGATATTCGTAGACAACCTGATGATTCTACTTACAAGACATTAAAAATGTTTGAGTTGTGGTTAGATACCAACCCTAATGCTACCAGAAAGACAGTTATAGATACTTTTGAAGAAGAAGTCATTGAAGAAAACACTGGTCGCCCACAAGATAGAGCAGATATTGAAAAAGTCTGCGTGGTCAGTGATTATGTCACACACTTTCATTATTACTTTCTGAGTTAAAATATCATTTATAAATTTCATATTATAGGAATAGAGTTCAAGTCCTCCACTACTGAATCAAGCATTATTCCTCCAAGTCATACTGATACACTACCACAATCACTGAAAAAATCCTCTAGCACACTGCTAGTGAGTAATATTATTATCTAGTGTTATCAATTTGGGATATGTCTGGTATACTGAGTGTATCAAATAATTTGTAATACTGAGTAATGAACTAATGTCTTTATAATAGGAAGTGACTTTCCAGTAACTGAAGCAAGTACTATATTACACCACCATATTAATGCACTGTCACAATCTTCTTTCAATCCTGTAAAAGTGTCTCAGCTCCTATTTAGTGAGAAATGTATCAGTGAGCAACACTTGATAGTATGGAGGGATTAAAAGGTTCACAGATGAGAAGAAGACAACTCTGTTATCTGCTATACAATATCAATATATTCAAATCACAAGACATTGAAAGTGTTTGCTACAATATTGTCCAATTTGAGAAGTCAAAAATTAGCTGACATACTCATCAGTAACTATGTATGTAACTAAATGATTAATTTTATAATGAAAACTGATATCTCTTTCTATAATAAACAGCTCAAATGTTTCCTTATGACCAGATGACATCAGGTATTTTTCAAGAGTTACCACAGACCGATCATAGTGATCAATAAATCATGAAGATCATGCCAGTGACTTTTTTACGTTGTCACTTATGGCACTCTCTCTCAGTCTCTCCGATATCCTGTTAGAGTAGCACACTACCTCTATGGAGAGGGAGTTATTACAAAAGCTACATTTTTTATTGTGAAACATACTGCTGATCTCACTCTACAGGAAAAGCATTGTTTGTCCTGTTAAGAAGCTGTACGTCATGCATACATACCAACTATCATCACCCATGATGATCTTTTTGCTAGTGTAACTGTTAAAATTTACTAGCACTGTACCATGTGCTAATGTTTCTTAAAGGATTGTGGTGAGTATACAGGTTATTGTATAACTGTTAAAAATTGTTTAATGTAGATAAACATTTTTTGAAGACAAATGTTGTTGAAGTCCAACATGTTAATACTGTAGTTAGTGAAGGTATATATTTGAGTTCTGTAGTACATTGAAATTGTATGATATCATTGTTATCAATGTGTATATAGTTCATTGACTACTACATCAGGAGGAGCTTCAGTTGCATGGCAGTTAACTTCCAGTCAAAGTTAGTATTGAGACTTAATTATAATTATAACGTTATAATGTTTTTTTCATTGGGCAGATGAGACTAAAAAGGAAAGTGAGAATTCCAATTTTTGCGAAGTTTGGTCTATTTTTGGATCAATGAAAACTGAATATGCTATAGCATTCAGTATATACGAAAAGCTATCAATGCAACACCTCCACCTCTGATGAATTAAAGGGATATCTTAAAGATGGTTACTCTCCCTCAAATCTCAAATAGCTCCATTCTAACTCCATTGATGATGTCCCTAGATGTTTTCAATGATCACTGTACACTGATCAATATCAGTTGTTTGGAAGGCATTGTGACACTATTCAAAATCAAGAAGCTAGGTACATATACAACTTATAAAGATGCCATTCAATCATTTTGTAAAGAACAAAGCTTCTCTTTGTCTAAATTAAAACCTTCAAAGTTACAAACACATCTTCTCATCTTCAATTGTGAACAGCTGTCTTTGTTTTTAAACTGGGATCCTAAAGATTGTACAATAGAAGATATTAAGGATATCCTTTCAGAATCGGTTGAAGAAAGTGTACAGATTAGTGTCATTAAGAAGGGCAAGTCCATCATTGTCACCTGCTTTTTTCCACTCAATCTAACAACTCTACTTATTGCTAGAGCTCAGGAGACTCTTGAATCAGTGAGGAGAGGATATTCTTCAACTTACAATTGGTCATTGTACCATTTATGATCATAGAAGAGACAAGGTAAGAGATGCAGTAGTATTAGACACAGTTACTACATTGTTTGTTTATGATAAATAGGCAGATTAGAACTATTATAGAAGAGAATACAAAGGAGTTGAGAAGTCAACTAGAACTGGACA
Organism: Gigantopelta aegis; assembly: GCF_016097555.1. Taxonomy (NCBI): domain Eukaryota; kingdom Metazoa; phylum Mollusca; class Gastropoda; order Neomphalida; family Peltospiridae; genus Gigantopelta; species Gigantopelta aegis. The sequence goes on along the minus strand of NW_024532885.1, from coordinate 29,138 downwards.
AACCATCCCGGAAAAAGATGACTATACAAATATCATCTATTGTCAACAAATGAAGGTTATATTGTGTACAACTATTGTTTTATTTAATAACTATCTATATATGATATATCTGATTAATAACTTAATGTTCCTTTATATAGAAACAGAGAAATGAAAGAAAAGACAATTGAAGATTTAACATCACTTGTGAAAACAAGGAAGGTAAATTAATACAAAACATCAATGACAAGTCCAATGTTGTCAGTATTTTACATAATATATTAGTGATCAATTTTCTTCTCATTTTATATAAAGCTATTGAGAAGATATACTGTCAGTGTCTGCTGAGAGACAGAAAGAGCTAGAAACACTACAAGAAATTCATAACGTCATTGACTTACAAGTAGAGCAGAGAGAATCAACAGATTGAGGAGTTAAAACAGAGCTTGAAAGTAACTGATATTAGTTGACTTCTCATTATATGACATTGTACTAGATCTAGCATTCATACCAAAGGTTCGTAACCATAACTGACCACGGAGTTGAGGAAACACAAACAAAATCCAGTCAAGAAGATTCCACACATGAAACTACAGGTGAATAATATAATATTGTTACTATTATATTATGTCTTAATGGTAACTACTAGAGTCTCCACTAATATTAGAGTTAAAAGATCAGTTAAAGGTTCAGCTGATAATAAAGATGAAACCACTCCTCCAAGTAATTAATATTCTATCTCTTACAATCAATAATGTTAATAATTATTAAATTTATAAACTACAAATTTACTATATTGTAAATTATATTCCATAATTCCTCAACCACAATAATTAATTCATAATATATAAAAAATGAATTTCCATATTTACTATACACTCCCTTAGTGTCAGTATAATATGATAGGGAGTTATGATTATGATAAGATCTATAAAATGTTTATATTAAGTGTTATCATATTACACTATATTCATGTACACATGTTTAATATAAGTATCTTATATAGAGTCTCCAGTATTACATGATATATTAAGGACTATGATGATAATAAAGAGACAAAGGATGAAGAGTCAGACAAAAGAGAGGTAAGACTCAGTATAGTACTCAACCACACCCACCAAACATTTTTGTGATAACAGGACATTCCTATGTACAACTTAGTATCATATATTGTTACTGACAATATTAATAAACACTTGACTGTGTCTTAGTTGACTCCACCTATAAATTGACATAATTATAAGATGAGACTATTCTTGTTATGATAGTACAACTTTGTATGTCTATAAGCAGGAGTGAATGAGTGTCATGAAGGAGCGTCCAACTCCCATTAACTAACTGTTGTTGAATCAAGGCTTAGAACATATGTCCATATATGGATAACTGCTAAGTGTTTTGGCAGTTTAATAACTTGTGGGTTTGTAACCTAGGTGTGCTTAAATAGATAAAATTTAAGAGAAGTCAAGAAGATGGCCAAGCACCTTGTAATAGATGCAAAAACAAGCTGGCAGAAAATGTTTTCTTTAAGATTTCAGTAACTTCCTCAAGGCTGAGGTTAGTCTTTGTGTAGTGCCAGAAGAACTCATCTTGTTAAATAAAGAGATAAATTTGTTTCAATTTGTTTCCATCTCTTTAATGACAAAAGTCTCTATCCCTCCATGTCCATTTCTTTTAAGCATTTCATAACTTCTTTCTTAGTTTTCTGTATTTAGTAATACAGTATTTAATACTACCGATTTATATTAAAGTAGGCATCAACATTATGAATATTCTAAAAAGTCTATATGTAGCAAGTCCAGCCTTCATTTTAACTTGTGGTTGCTATTGTCATAATATTCATTGCTCCAATCACATACTAAACATACTTATGCTACTTGAGTGTATTTTCCTTATATGGAATAATCCTACTGTGTTTTGACAATGGCAAACGAGTTCTTCAGTGTATTGTCTGTGTATTGTAGTGTGTTATAGTATATATTACTATGTGTACTACTAGCTATAATAACTCTTGATTTTATAACAGGAGACACTGAACTGTGTTCAGTGCGTATGATGACAATAGAGTTAGTCTCTTTAGTCCAAGTGTATACAAAGTGAAGATGTTATAAGTAAAGTAATCAAAGAACAACAAACAACGAAAAGAATGGTGTATTCGTCTCTACTCATCATCTCCTGAAAGTACTACAGTTTTATAAACAATCTTAATAAGTGTACAGTGAGGAGTCTTTATATATACAACCTTCATTGGACAGTAAATGTGTATCGATATTATCAGAGATACTAAAACTATAACAACAATAATGATACTAGAGCATGTACTCCTCTTCACTTACTGGTGGTATCAAAACAGTCAGTGATAGTCTCTTTATAATAAAACACTTGAACATTAGTGTGTTAAATGTTTACTGATATCACAGATGAAGATATACCTCACTTATCTACTATGTTATCAAGTAATACACTACTTTAAAAGTACTATATCTCTACAGCTGTAACATCACTGATAATGGAGTCCGATATATCCGTGAATGACTTACTAAAACCAAACATTGACTAAGTTGGAATCGGAGGTAATCCTCAGATCACTCAGTTAGTACGTACCAGTGCAATCTAGCCAGATCTAATACAAAGAACTACATCATTGACAGATCTACGTCTCTACAAGACTTCACTGAACAATGATGATATCAAGACCATATGTACATCACTTAATAAAAAATACTACAATAAGGGAACTATACTTATCAAGACAACATGAAGAGTATTGTATGACGTTCGACATTATCAAGTTATTAAAGACAGGCTTGTGTTCTTGTATTAGTAAGTAGTTTGTTGTTTATTCTTAATTTGTCTTCTCGCTCCACTTTTTTTTATCTTTAAATTTCTTTTGACTTCATTTTAATCATCTCTTTATTAATAATTTCTTCTCTAACAAAACTAGTAGACATAAAATAGACCAGTTTGGCTTGACACTTACTTCTCTAACGTTGCACTTTTTGCTCTCTGACAGCTGGCCCTGTGAAATTACTTATGGGCGTGTGTTGCCTTATTTTAAACCCGTTTATGGAGATTTGTTACTTTCTGAAGAGAGATTAAGAAAAAGCATTCTTTCTTAACTACTTAGAGTAGTCAACACTTCCTTTCTTATTTTCAGATGAATAGAAGACTACACATTAATAATATAACTAGACTATTGTATGTCAGTTCAGTTGATCAAGTTATAATTAAACACTTTTAATAAACTATGATAGATAGCTATAGAAGGTTATTTAGTGAGCCATGCAGTTTTTTAAAAATGTTCTGATTATCAAAAAGTAAAATATAATGAAGAAAATGTCATAGATTAGAGAGAATGGCAATTTTTGACCTTCCAAACAATTTAAAGCTTTATCTTCATATCAAAGTATAACTGTTTACTAACTTGTAAGTGTTCTTCAACTTATTATATAGATCATAATATTAACAGTTATTGGTCAGTTATCTCTTAATTAACAATACTTTCCTATGTTTAAGTCACTCAATGACAGATTATTAATATTAATAAAAATTACCTTTAAAGTATGAATTTTAAGGTTAATTTAATAATATCTCACAATCCAGAGCCATTCTTGTATACTATATATATATATATATATATATATGATATATTATATATATATATTATATATATCTATAATATATATATTCTATATATATACTATATTGCTACAATTTTAGTACTATTTGTTCTTGCTTGCTTAAGAACATAAGGATCTTGACTTTGTTAAAAGAAGACTCATGCCAACATGTCTCAGCACGCGAGAGAGTAACCCAGTGACAAAGTTAGATAGCCGGTTAAAAGGAGAGAATATGGTATTGACAGCATATTAATAATGCTATTGTTAACTAATAAGATACTCTCCTAACCATTAATGTACTTAGAAAAGTTAGGTCTATGCACACTTTAATTATAAAAAAAAGAATTGTCCAATTAAAGATTTTTATGATATTATTACTTTTGTTAGTAATAGAACTTGAAGTAGGCCAGAAGGAGAATTGAAGATCACTAACTGTGTAGGCCTAATTATGGTGATGAGTCTTGTCTAAGACAATACAAAGTATTGGACTATCAGTGTTATACTGTCTACATAATATATTTCATTAACTACTGTACAAATGGCCAGGATGGACTCCATACGTGCATTAGCTAGCCTAACAACAAATTAAATTACTGTTCAAATCAATTTCATTCTCTAATAAATATGATACGGCCAAGTTATTACATATGAAATAAAATAAAATTTCATTTCATATCAAATCTATTACAATAATTTTTATATACTTTTATTAACATCAAGATAAAGACAATCTCTCTCAAGATCACCACTTGAGATGAAGCAGACTGCAACAGTGGCCGCTAGTACTCATAGCTACATTAAGGGGGGGGGACTTACTGTTCCTTATAGTAGGACATTACAGAGTATAATGGAAACAAACTTGCTATCAGTAATCCCACATGATTTAAGTTAAGTGAAACCAAGTATAGGAACACCACCCACAACAAAAATTCCCCCCCATAAAATATAAGTCTAGCAAATGTTGTCACATTATCTTTTGACAAGTGGTCCTTATCAATACAATAGACATTAATAGATACATTACTAGTATATACTGTTGACAGGGCAATAGAAGTAGAGTATCAAGGGCGTATTATCACACCACGATGTAATACCACGTAAAATTATTAAAAAAAAATGTACCATACATACAATATTCTTGATTGATTCTATTTCACACACACCATTGTTAATATTAAGTGATTCCTTTAGCCTGAAGTTGATACATCTGTAGAATGCAGCGCTGTTAAATTTTTACATTCACTAGCACAGTAGTTATTCATTGCACTATCTAGCGATTGACGAATATGTATCCATGGATGACATTCACAGGCGCCTGTATGTAAGTAATGATGTAATAATATTAAATAAAGTTTCCGCCTTATTGGTACAAGTGGTACTATGGTCGCGGAAATCAGCCACTCGATTGTTATTTTGGCTACAATTTAGCTTTTCTTATTGTCATGAACATGAATTCCCTCTTGTCATCACACTGTGAATCACAAGTTTTCGACTAGGAACAGTACAGCATTTAGCAATGCCCGAACTCTGGTAGCAGATCAGGAAGAGTACCATAGAAAAGAGAATCATTTTGAATAGGACAAAACAGATAGATAGCACATAGTAAGCAATGTAAAGCTATATAGCTATATAGAGTGTGGCAGCTCGGTATGACTAAACATGTCAAAATAAATAGGACCAAATACTTACTGAATAAACCCATCCCTGGTCACAGGGTTATGCATGACAATAAATACAATGTTAGTTACTGTAAATACAATTTAATGTATTTCTGTTAGGAGTGCTTACAACCAAATGATATAGACATAATAATGCTGTCCTTTCAACCATAACCTATATACTGTTAAAATAAAAGAGGATCCATTCATGATCACTTAGCTATTAGGTTGAATACACTGTCTACAAAAATACATTTAAAAAGTAATGACGAACATAATCCTGTTTTAAATTGATTAAGTATATTAGCATATAAAATTGACAGTTCATTTACTTCAAAACTGCAACGTTCTTAGAAAAGACACATATGAAATAAGAGGACTGTCCTATTATAAATTCCACAGATAGCAGTCCCCTAGATCAAATATGTAAGTCTATAAGAAAAGCAACCATCAACCAACCAAAAGAGTAGATCTGCACCATCATTTGACTCAAGATCATCAGAGCATCTTAACTATAGTGCCGCATGAAGTGTTTTGTTATCCTAGCCTCCTATATAGTCACATCAAAATATTCTGGCAAAACATCTTATTCCAGTTGCCTATGCTAAGATAATACTCGTCTGAGCTAAATGGAATATCAAGGACTTGGCATGGTTCTTCTACTTCCATTTCTTCCTTAAACTGGTACCATGATATCATTATTTGAGTATTATCATATAAGCTCAGAGTTATGAAAGATGTCCAAAGTGTGCAGCAGGATTTGTAACAATAAAACTGATAAAAATCATTACATAAGTCTAAAGCACATGATATGTAACTATTAGACCTCTGATAACCACAGCATTTAAACAGATTAAAATTTTCAGAATCTCATAATTAAATTCACAAATTAATTGATGTGTGTATTAGAATAATCCAACAAATAATTAAATTGTTTGGTAACAGTTCCAGATATACAGAAATTAAGAGCCTTTTTTAACAGTTATAAAGTGATATTGGTTGCCATTTAAAATACATCAAATGGTTTACAATTATGAGTTCTAAATATATTGTTCAAATATGGTACTCAGTTTAATTTTGAAATATTGAATTTTATTTTAATTACTTGAAATTTTTATTGAACCACAACTAACTAACTGCATCACTGTAAAACTACTTGGTCATTTAACCAATATGGTTATTGGAGATTATAGGTACAAAAGAGAGAGAGAGCTTTGAAAAACCAATAGTACCAGAAGGACAAGGCCGATCAGTATTGGTAATGTTACATGTTGTCAAATTAAAGTAATATCCATTAAGCAGAGGAGCACCACAAACATCCATGTAGTCAATAAACTGTGTCACATATTTTGACAAGAACCATCAATACAATAATAAAAGTAGTTGTCATATGGTGTTATAAGGGCAACTATTAGAAATTATTCAAGAGGTATTATCACACCTGAAGTAATCCCACCTAAATAATGTATACATATTGTTGATGATACATACAATAATTATTGTTATTTGATTCTTCCACATATTACCATCATTTTATAAATTATAGACTAGTTTATATATCAGTTTTGTTTTATTTTACAATATTGAATTGTACCACCAGTAAAACATATACTAATGGTATTATAACTCATGTAACTAATTAATTAACTCATCATGTGTTTATATAATACACCCCCATAACTAACTATATACATTAAGAGAACATATACATGTTGAACATATCATGTACTAAACATAATCATGAACAGACAGCTTTGTATCACATGTAACACACAAACATGTTTAGTACATGTAAAATTATCTAATAATAATAACAATCAAAAACTAGAAGCATATGTTGTATATGTGAAAGGTAAATGAAACTCGGAACTATAGGCAACCAAAGTTTAGCATGTTTGACAACTTTACTATGCAATGTGGTTAACTGTTTTATCGCAGGAATTTTTAAATATATCTCGCTTTCATGATTTATTTATAAAATGATAATATACTGCAAATAGTAATATATAAAATCCTATACACCATAATTTCTACACACACAACTGATATGAAGAAAGTTACAGAAAATAAACTTTCTGGAAGATTCCAACATTATTACAATGAGAAGTAAAATTAGCCGACTACGTTATTAGCTTATTCAACTGAATTAACTCAGGACAACTCAGTTTCTTCAAAAATTTCAATTCCTTACCATGTGACTCTAATAACCAATAACATGACCTCGAAACTGTAGCATGGCACACCAATGAGTAATATAATATTGCAGCATAATATATATAGTATAGTGTTACTAATGTTGCCCATGACAAACTTGTAAACACGTGTTTCTGATATTATATTCATCTACCTATCTGCGTTTAACACATCCTATAAGTTGCCCGCTGCGCTCATCTTCTTCTTTTTTTTAATTACTTGTTAGCTATGCTATAAATATTCTGTGCTTGAATAATGCGCATCCGACGTTTATATATAGCAAGATATATCTATTGAGAAACATTTCTTTAAACAATAATTATTTTTTATATAACATATTACCATATTAAAATTAAATATATATCATGTTAGAATTATGACATCACAAGTTACAATACTAAATAAATTGTTCAAAGATTCAGTTGAAATAATGACTTGTTATCCAATACACTAAAATTTATCAATCAAACTAACTACACACAACAATTTTAACAAAACAAATACACATTATATGTAATTAATATTAATTAACTACATATTGTCATACACTTCTATTCTGCTGTGATATGTTAGTAATAAAAATATTATAACTTGTATCTAATGGCTGCTAACACCAAACTGCAAGAGAGGAAGAGTGCTTTGAAAACCAAAACAACACCAGAAGGACAAGGACCAGTATTGGTAATGTGACATGCTGTCACATTAAAATTAAAATCAAGCAGAGGAGCACCACAACATCCATGTATCTATATAAACCTTGTGCACGTTATTTTGACAAGAAACCATCAATACAATAATATAATAGTATTTGCTAAAAATCAAGAGCACAACCACGAGCAATTGTAAGAGGAGGCCATATCACCACCTGAAGTAAAGCCTGTAAAAAATGTACCATACAAATATTCTGATTCATTCTTCCATCATAAACCATCATTAAAAAAAGAGGCTCAAGCAAGTATGATTAATACACCTGTAGTAAGAGACATACAAATCTTACACTCACTAGAACAGTACTATGGGCAGCCACTATTTAGTTGATTTTCAGTATTATTGATCAAAAGAAATTGAGCCCCCTAAGTACTTTAGAAATAAATAAAGGAAGATTTGACATCCATACAAGAAGAAGGTAACATCGATGCACGGATGATCTTCCCCCCCACAAAAAATGAATTAACTCTCTACAACCTCAGCTCTTTGAAAATTTCGTTTTATTACTAGATGACTCCAACATCTTTGCTCCATTACATGCGAATCATCTTTCATTTTTTTTTTTTTTTTTAAGCAGGAATAGTAATAGCATCAACCATTACAAACTTCTGGCTACAGGGTTAAAAGAAAAATCAAGAAAAGAGTAAATGTTTTGTACATCATTGACATAATAGAGATAATATGTTAACTTTACACTTTATCTTGATTATAAATGAGTCAGTATATAAACAGCAATATATATAACAAAAGAATTAATAGTTTAAAACAGAAGTAAAGTAAAAGAATACCCACCAGTTTTTGATCAAGAAATAAAACTTGTAATTAAGACCTTGTAGGTTGTTGAGTTCTTGTTTAACTGGACTGAAGGCTCTTGCGACAAGACTTGCAAACTATATAAAGTTTTTGTCCATGCACTTGTAGGAGCCTCAACTACATTACATGTGTCACACACACACACATATTATTGTAAAAATCATGTGTAGCTTACATGGCATTAGTGTGAATATAGTTGAAATTCAAAATTATCTGAATTTAACTCATTATATAATTTTTTGGCTTTTGGGCTAGTAAGAGTTATTAAAAATAATATATCAATTATTTACAGCAGTATATATGTAATTGTACATGTTACCTTAGATTTGATATAGTGAGTAGTTACAAATGGGACATAAACAATATATACTTTGCTGAATTAACTTATGGTACGTCTTTGGTTACTTATTCACAATTATTATCTCGGCTGTTATGCTTGATGTTGTAGGGATTTTATTTAACATTATAGGCAACAGGCCTATCTTTTATAATATGCTTATGCCACCAGTGTGTTGTGAAAAAAAAAAAGAAAAAAAAAAAAAAAAAAAAAAAAAAAAAAAAATATGGTTTTAAGAAATGCAATGAGGCAACAGTGTTAAAACTCCTATTTATAAAACTTTTCTTCCACCAGTTTACTGCACTAACTGTGTGTGTGTGGTGGGTGTTAGAAATTAATACACTGTAGATTCTTCCGTGTTACATTGGTATATCATGAAAAATAGTATATTCTTAAAACTCCTGGTATAAACAGTTAACCACAACAACTTGCCAACCAACTTTGGTTGCCATAGTTTATCATATATACAACATGTACAACCATTATGTTCATAGTTTAATTTGTGATGTTATTATTAGGTAATTACGATGTATCTAAAATGTTTGTTGACCCCCTACAGTGCGTACAAAAGGCTTTCTGTTCTGATCATCGTTTACTATATGACATACTTAACAAGTATATGTTCTCTTAAGTATATAATTAGCTTGTGTGGGGATGTATTGTATAATTCTTAAACTAGTTATAATAACATTAGTATCGTAGTGAAAATTAATATTGTTATTTTTAACAATTATTTGTAGATTCTGTTGAGAGGGAATATTGTCGAATCCAAAATTTGAGTAAGTGATTACTTTGTAACTCTTCACAGGTGGAACAAAAAGTTCATCTGAACTACTCAATAAAATATACTTATAATTAATATTACTTCATTTAATTTTATTATTAAAGCATGCAAATCATAGAGGGAGTAATTCAGACGAATTTTTGTTCAGCTGAAAGTAATGATAGTAACTTAATTACACAAAATTTGGATTCCACAATGTTCCTCTCCATTAAAGATACAAATGACATTTTAAATAAAATATTAATTTTTATCAATGATACTAATTAACTTATAACTTACTAAAGTATGGTTACATAATACACCCCATAACTAACTATATAATTAAGAGAACATGTCCTATGTTGAATATATCATGTACTAAACATGATCATGAAACAGACAGCTTTGTATCACAAGTCACAAAACATGTTTAGTACATGTAAATTACGTAATAATAACATCAACAAAACTAGAGCACATGTTGTATATATGAAAGGTAAACAAAACTATGGCAAACAAAGTTAATTACAATTGTTGTGGTTAACTATGATTTATAGAAAATAATTTAGAATATGTCGCTTTCATGATATACCAATATAACATAGCATTTCACCAAATAATAAGAACACACATACACACACACACACATAAATCACCAAATAAACCACTAGTGTAGGGGTGCTTTACAAACAAACTATGCAGGAATATAAAAGAGGAGGTAAGGAAGTCAGGTCAGACAATGTTGGTGTTGTGGACCAGACTCCATCATCATAACTTGTGGGGCATACCCAGAGATGAGTATCCCTACAGGGTAGACTAGGATATGGTTGATGTCTCCCATTTAACATGAAGGAGGTGTGGTGGTTGCATTCCCTGCCTCTTGACAATAAATTCCTTATCTTGAAACCTGGTATAGCTGGTTTGAATGTTCCAGTCAGGATGTTGGAAACGGGGTTGGAAGAAGGGGGGTTTACCTTATCTGAGAGTTATAAAGCCATTAAGTATAACTATAGTGAGCGATGTCTAGTAGTATGCACATTGTGTTAGCTCTGGCTAACAATCCTGGATACTGATAGGAGAGATCTTAGCACACATGTAGGGTGAGTGAGTTAGGTCGCTTGGCTTAACACAATGTCTTCTTTCTAATTCTTTAAATCATCTTTTGTAAAACATAATTTGAACTTAATAAATAACAATAGATATAAAAAGTAATTATATAATAAACTGTATATTGTTATACACTTCTTTCTGCTGTAGTATATGTTTAGTAATAATTATTTTATAACTTGTATAATGACTGCTAGTTAACACCAACACTGCAAAGAGTGAAGAGCTTTGAAAACCAACAACAGTATTGGTTAATGTGACATGTTGTTAAATTAAAGTAATAGCAATCAAGCAGAGGAGTATACCACAACATTCGCCATGTAGTCAATAAACTGTGCCACACTATTTTGACAAGAACCAATCAATACAATAAAAAAATAAATTGTTATATATATATATACTAAAGGGACAACCTTAGAAACTTTATCAAGGGTATTATAACCACCTCAAGTAATATCATGCAACGCATATAATGTACCATACAATATTCTTGATAGAAGATTCTTCAAGAACACTCCAGTTTCAATCAGCTCACAGTTACTCTTGATAAGAAATAAATACACTGTACATGTTATTTATATCTGATATATTTATATCAATACATGGTATATCAGTAATGTTTACTAGACGATCTCTAAACAATGATATTACTATAATTGTGCATTGTAATCCACAATGGATGTACATGCTATCAAGAAACAAGATTACAAACAAATACCAAGAATTTAATACAAAAAGTGGGAGGTTTTCAAAAATTTAATATATAGCCATGATCACATATGTTACATTGATTAAATATCACTATACTATATATGTAAGTTACATTACCAATAACAATGACATCACATAACATGCACATGATAGTGACAGAAACAACGAAATTATAGTGTTACCAATTTTAGTCAAAACTTTCTGTGTTACTTACTGTATAAATGACAAATTTCCTTTTATGATTTAGAGGTTTGATTTTACAAATTCTCAACATAACACAAATTAAGTGAAATTAAATATCCCAACTTTTACACTATATATTAATATGTAATATTATTGGTAACACTACTTTAAATTGTTATTTGGCTAACAACTTGTCAACAAATTACGGTATGTGATGCTGTAGCAATGTCAATAAATCGCTGGTTTAAAAGTATGTTAAGAAAGCAGAAATATAGTCAATATATGTATTTACCATTCCTTTTTCATTTAAAACAAGCCTTGGGCTAAACACACCTGGAGCTACTATACTGACACAAAAAGATAATTACTATAACAATTACAATTGTGCGTGCTGGATTATCTCTACAGCTTATGAATACTCAGAGAGGTGTGGAATATTGAATTAATGTTTAAACAATATGTAATACAATCTCAAGTCAGATAAAAATCAGAATGGGCGTGGCAATAAACACACTACTGCTATACCTCATACCACTTACATTGTAACTTGGATCTTGATAATAGAGCAGGTGGGGGGGCATCATTACATTGTCATCAATGATAATACCAATGACCTATTTAGTAACCAAGATACCCTATAATAATAATAATAATAATAATAATATAATAATAATAATACCAATAATAACAATAATAATAATAATAAACAATAATAATAACGAGGTTAGATTAAGAACTTATTGTCCTATTAAGCAGACATTTTTTCTGCCTGTGCAGAGATGGCATGATGTCTTCTTTCATCATATTCTGTTTTCATTATGATAATTATAAAACAAAGTACAAGGTTTTTAAAGATTAGTTTTGCACAGAAAAGTATGTTTTCACAATAAGTGTCCACTTTCAGAAGTTTATATTATAATTAGATACTCCATTAAAGTTTAATTCATTGGTAATGTCTTTATATTTCCATACACATAATTGACTCTAAATTTAGAAACACACGTTACTATTTGAGAAACAAGCATGTACTCCATATGCTACTATTTATAGTAACAATATATCATAACCAGAACAATTACAATAAAGTATAGTCAAGTAGCCACACAACAATGAAGATAAAATTGAAAATGAAATTAAAAACAATTGAAACCTCTTTCAATTTCTATTATAATCATTTTCTTATCAACACATGGTAGGTGCGGCTACTAACTACCTTACTAGTCTCACAAGCCAGACCAACCTCTAAGCAATCAGGTCTGGTTTATAAGACTAATGACTTACCTCTTATATATTATATAAAATGTCTGGTATCTTCTCATGAATATATTAATTATATTTCATTTATATACATATAATAATTATAAGGCTACATACTGAGGTATAGATTTCTATTGAACTTAATACTGTAAGAATGAGACTTGATAAGTAGAATTAAATCAAAGAACATACTGATTTCTATACTAATACAACACTAATGTGATGTAATATCTGTGTAGAGTTTATTAAGTATGTTCCAGTAGTTAATAAACAAGAGTTCCAGGAAATACTAATCAATCGTTTTAAGTTTTTATGACTTTATGAACTATATCAGTGTTACTTCATTGGTCACTTCACTGACAGTGATTTCAATGTTGATAAGTCAGTTTTGAATACAAAATAAGTACCATAATTATATCCATTAGAAGTTTACAGTGTGTGTGTAATTTTGAAGTCCATTATAAGCTCAAATTTACAAACTTACTACCTCCAAATAACATGTCAGTAATATACAATATCAATTGAGACCAATCATGTGATAATTACAGACATAATAATATAATTGTTGGAATGTCCTCTGTTTTGAACACATCATCAAAGAAGCATAACCACTATCATGCATATGTAGGGTGGGGACTGGTTACTATGGTAATATGGTTGAACTAATAAACAACATGATAAAGTATCTACTAAGCGAGTGAAGTAGTTAGTTTGTCTCTCTCCAGATATTCACTTAATATTTCAAAGTAAGTATATTTATTGTATGCTTCTAGTGTAGAGAAACTGAAAATATAATACATTAATTTTATTTGGCTATTAAAAATAAGATAGTAGTCAAAATTTTGAATAGGTTCTTTCCAATTTTATTTGTCACAATTTTTGTTCAGATATAAAGCATTGTAATTATGTGTGTGTATACATATTATATGTGATCCCAAAACATTTAAATAAAGTATAAATTGATTATATGACAATAAAATAAAATGTTATTACATTGTATTATATGATTTTTAATGACATAATATTTTCTGTTCTTCTTCAGCTAACAAAATGCTTACCGGGGGGTCTCCTCCCTAAGCCAACCTTCTCCTGCATCATCTCCGAGGTTAGGTCTCGTAGTTCAAGGGACAAGTCTAAAAAAGACAGGAACGTCCCCTCGGCTACCAAACGACCTTCCTCTCCCCCCTTAACCCAACCTTTGAATAAACCGTGGGAAAATTTTGATTATAAAAATACCAGAAGGCGACCAAAACATGGAGAACACAGATGGATGCGACAATAGTTACACTGACATAACAGACCATTCTGATGAAGACTTATTATACAATCTATAGGCATGAACCAACCCACTATAACTCCACCCTATTTAGCTATATCCCCACCCCATACAATTAAGACAAAGCAGGCTAAAAACGTCATTACTCATTCACCACACCCACTACAGAATTCCCTACACTGAATTATGATTATAACAACGAACCCACCCATCATTACAGTAACTGACCCCGAAAACCCCACCCTTCAATAATCTTTTCCCCAGACTCGGAAGAGCCTAGTTCTCCTGTTCTATCCCTTCCTGAATTGCTACATAAAGAACATCGTCTTCCCCCATTAACCCCAACATCAAGAAATAATCATAGCACTCAGAGTTCAATACCTAAACTGCCAAGGATACCCTCAGCAGAACGAACGCATCTAAAGAATTATACACATCATCAACGCTCTCGTTCATTTAGTGACCCTCTCCTCTCAGGACTGTTATATAAAAATTATTAAACACAGTATATGCATATATATGCATATACAAGTAAACTCATCATATGTAAATATGTTTATGTGTGATTATAGGCAGACAAGGTTATTGTAAAATCAAGTTAGAATGATTGGAATAACGTGAAGCATTATGTGTCTAGTAAACCATGTACTGGTCAGTTGATTAATCTAAAATTTTAATTATTTTATATTTTTCTATTTTCGTATTTCCAACATCGACATGAGTTATTCATGTAATAAAATCATATCAACTATTTTTAAATCGTTTCATTTTGTTACTTCACATAAAACTGATCACATAGAGTGTCACATTTCTGTAATTAACCTTCAAAAAAAATATTGCCATTTTTTTCACATAATATTACATCTCAAAGACTTAACATCAAACATAACCATATATCAGGTAACTATAGCAACTAACACAAGTAATTACATTCCTTTATCAGTTAATGATACGTGAATTACTTGAAATACAGCGATATTTGAGCACTGGTATTAGATTATACAGTGACCACAATTACTAACACTGGTCAAGTATTGCTAAAGAACCAGGTGTAGTTATGTAATTCGATAGTAGTAAATGCTGAGTAGAGGTTAATTGTATAACATTAATAGGAATTCTGCAGAAATTTATTTAAAGAAATAGTACTCCAGTCAAGAAAGGATTTTGTATAAGCTATACTAGCATAATACATAATAGTTTTTTTATTATGTGTAATCTATCAAAATTGTTACAAGAATATGTGAGTAGAAGAGATGAAGAAAGATATGTCCAGTGTGTACTTACTATGTGCATATTAACACTAATGTTGTAAGCAATAGACTAGCAATAAGAAAGGCAACATTACAAGGTTTACCCTCTATTTAATGCACATTTACTAAAAATAGTAGACATGTAATGTATGTTACTATATTTAGAACTTAGCAGGCTTTATGGTCTATATATAGAGAATAGGGATGATGTAATGCAAATATATTATTTGATGTAGTGTATGTATCTTAAGAGAGACAGTACAGCTCCATATAGGGTTCTGCGTCATTTGTAACCATGACAACAGAGCTAACATTGTTGCTAGAGTCAGCGTCAATCATTAAGTCTTAGACAATAATTATTGGCAACAATAAATTTAATTGTGAAATAAGAATTGACTGAGTCATAAATAGTTTATACATGAACTCAAAACATCTGTTTTGTACATGAAAAAACAGGTTATGAAAACAAGAAAAACTAGTTACAAACAGACCAAGCTTAAACAAGAAAGTATATTAATAAATATGAGTCCACTTGTAATTTATTAAAATTATGAGTTCACAATCTAGTTATTAACTAGTTTAATAATAATTAATTAGAGAGAACTGATTAGCAGGTGTGGTTAATACTGGCTACTTCCTTGTTCCCTGACCCTTGGCCACACCCCCATTTAAGAAGGTGGGGGCATTTGCTAAATAAAGCAACATAGATAATAAATTTGTATGCTATTGGTCACATGATACTACTTAGTCACATGATGATAATATAAATAGTCACATGACCATTATCAGCCACTAAATCAATAACAATTCTTACAAGTTCAGAATAATACTATAAGTATTTCCATTAAAGTTAAAAACATCCAAATTAGAACAAATATATTAACCCTTTAACTACATCAAATCTAGTACCAAAAAACTCCTGTTACTCATGAAAAAAGGGTGTGGCTGACCCTAATTATAATTATTATGCTTATTAAAAAGGTATATAAATAATTTCAAATAAAATAGTGAAGTTGTTAGAGATCTAGCTACTGATAATATACCTGCACTGATATGTTAACAAACAAGTTCAATACAACAATAAATGTAAATATACATATAAATATTCATGTACTAGAGCAAAAGTACGCCCACACTAATTATGAAGATTAAGTGAAGCTACTATCAGTATCATTCTTAAGCAAA
The DNA here is from genome assembly GCF_016097555.1 of Gigantopelta aegis. Lineage (NCBI taxonomy): Eukaryota > Metazoa > Mollusca > Gastropoda > Neomphalida > Peltospiridae > Gigantopelta > Gigantopelta aegis. The sequence goes on along the minus strand of NW_024532885.1, from coordinate 12,101 downwards.
GATTATATTTAAAACTTCAATTATTAATAGCAGCACTTAATATATGAATATTTATTAAATATTTTTTCTTATACCAGCAGTTAGTCAGCCTACAATAGTTACAAGCAACATTGTCTAAGACAATCAATTACTTCAATGGCTGTTGTTAATACATTGATTTTAATTGTCATCTACTTGTATAGTGTATACTAGAATATAACACTTATAGTATATGTCATGTTGGTCATACTATGATCACTTGGAACAAGACAATTGAGAAACCAATACTGCTTATATGTGATAAGTGTTTGACAAACTCTGAAAGTGGAATGAGCTAGCAATAAACATACTTGTCTTCTTAAAACAGAGAAAAAAACATGACAAGATAATATTTATACTTTATGTACTAGTTGGTGTTACACTGAAATATATAGTGTCCAATAGTGTGGATATAATATTATTGGATTACAATTAAGAGGTGATTTAAGGAGAAGGGCAACACATACACATTTTAAAATGTATTGTAAGACCACGTCAAGTAATGTTTTGTTACAATAGTCTTAACAATGACTAGATCACAAACACAGCCATATTCTAGTTGGCAATAGAGATAATAGTGCTCATTAAATGTTTAATGAGCACTAGTCATAGTGAGTTAAGGGTTAAAATAATCACAGATCTTTGCCCTATATTTAATACAAAAAATACAGACATAACAAGTTTCTAGTTAGTCAGTCTAAAATCCACAGACATTCTCTCTCCATTTCTCTCTCTAAACTCACTCTTTATTTACTCATACTCTTACCTGTCCTACAGGAGCAGGAAGGAGAAAAGCAGGTTGATTACGATCAGGTGGCATATGAGGACCTCCCCTTGGAGGTAATAAAGGGTTACTTCCCATCATAGCAAACCCATCAGGTCGACCATCGTTGTCCAATGAAAGCAAAGGTTGGGGCATTAAGGGAGGTCCCCCCGTCCCAGGAGGTAATGGAGGAGGCATATGAGGGAAATGAGAGTGTGGTGGAGGAGGGAGGGCACCTATTGGAGGATGACCTCCTTTGATGAATTCTTCATGTGTTTGTAATCGTTGTTGAAGTCTCATTTGCTCTTTGATGATATTCTGCCAATTCTAAGAAATGAGCAACCAAACATCAGTACTTACCACAGTGATCTAGCTACCATTAGTAAGCTCTAGAGTCTAAACTAGTGAATATCAGTACTTACCACAGTGACCTAGGATAGCTACCATTAGTAAATACTCTAGACTAGTGAACATCAGTACTTATCACAGTTATCTACTACATGTAATATTAATGTCAATGAATTTTACAACAGTCTATAGATTTGTTGTAAACTTAAAGACTGTCATCGTATTCAATATATTTCTATCTTCCCTCATGTGAAATAGATCCACAACATTGTACACAAAGTACTATGAGGTCATGCCCAATGAGGGTAGTTATTAAACTAGTTATTAACAAGACCATCCACCTTCCATCTATCTATTTAACTTACGTAATCGCAAAACATTAGCATGTTCATGATGTTTAAATTGCTCCATTTCAGTCTCAAGTTGATTACGAGTTTCTTTCAATTGACTGTCCAGTTCATCACGGCGTGCTTTCTCATTTTCGTAAAGTGCTTTAAATCTCATTGCAAAATCAAATTCTGGAGAACCAGGTTGAGCCATTCTGGGCGGAGCTTCACGCTCACTGAGAAATCAAAAAAATGGGATGTACATGTATTTGTATAACAGTTGTAATCTACTCATAAATTCTATATCAATGTATTAATGTTAGTGAAGTTTTATAACAGTTTTTTAGCATTTATTGTAGACTTAAAGATTGTCATCGTATTCAATATATTTCTCTTCCCTCATGTGAAATAGATCCACAACATTGTACACAAAGTACTATGAGGTCATGCCCAATGAGGGTAGTTATTAAAAACTAATTAATTAAATAATTAACAGGGGTAACTCACTAAGTATATTGACTTGATTTAGATATTTGTTTCTCAGGTAATCCTTCCTCTTCGTTTTCTCTTACTAGTTCAGCAACAGATATTGGAATGGGTGACCTACAATAACATAAGTACATCATGAGGCCAGTTATACTTCAGTAAATTCTAAAATATTCCAGTAATCTTAATATAAAAATGGCTACCAGTCTATTGTGTCCAGTTCTCTCTGACTATATTAACACACATACTTAGTTAACAAAAAGCATCCATAACGACATCTTTCAATAGCTGTTAGTGCTTGTGATTTCTTAGCAAAATCAACGAGACCATGTCCAAGGGATTTTCCCCTTTCATCGGTGACAACAACAGCAAACTCCACCTCCCCAAATTGGGAGAAAGCATCATGTAGTAACTCATTGGAGACAGTTGGATGTAAGTTAGTGACTTTTACTGAGCAGCTGCTAGCAGCAAAACGGACTCTTATTTCTCGTCCTTTTATGGTCTGACCATTAAGTGCAGCTACAGCTTTCTCAGCATTACTTCTATATGCCTATAAATAGAGTCATTATGACATCATTGTATAATTAATATTAAGAGTTGTTAAGAGATAGTAGTTAATTAACTTTAAAGTGATTATCAATAGGGGCAAGTCATTATAACTTAACCCTTTCCGCGCCGACGACGCATTTATGCGTTTTGTGTATATAACATCTCGTATGTTGATCGATTTATCCAGAAACTTCTACAACGAATACACCAATCATAAGAAGAACAAAACATCCAGGTATCCATATTAAAGCAAACTTGAAACAGCTAAACTTCTAGGAGACAGTTTAGAGATGATACAAGAGCTGAAACGCAACACTCCAACCCTGAAAATACTCGTGCGGTTGGCAGTAATTACTTGCTTTTATGTGCATGCGCGAAAAGGGTTAATTAACTACAGTAGGGACAAACCCAATTAATAACCATAATAATTAACTAGCAATAAAGAAGCTAGTCACTGATGTAACAAGCTGATAAACCTCCTGTACGTGTACATGTACTATTATACAATATTAAACTCACCATTCTCACAAAGCCAAAGTTTTTATCTTTCTCAATAAATACTTGTGTCATCTCACCATGAGGATCAAATAATAACTTTAATTCAGCTTCTGAAATACCACGAGGTAAGTTACCAACGTAGAGACGAGCACGATTATTAGCAAACTTCTTCTCTTGTCTGTTTCGTTCAAAGCTACGTTGTGGACTGACATCTGTCATACGATTCATTTCATTTGACATAGAACTGCCACTCCCCCCATGAGTCATTGATGAAGGAGCTGAGGTTGGTATATCTTCATTGGAAGAGGAATGTGATTGGCCTGATCGTCTTTCACTCCAGTCACGAGACCCTGAAGGATAAGGACCAGGTTTGCTTGTTTTTGTAGCCATTTCTTGACATATTTCTAAAATATGGCACTTAAAGAGAGAGCTTACAATGCTTACACTACTATGTGATAACACATGCACAGCTCACGTGATCAATTTCCCCTTTATAAGAACACGACATAGCATAGTATACGGTAATTTTGTCACAAATCACATTTCTAAGAAAAATTCAGAACGTTTCCGTAAACATCCGCATTCTTGAGACCACGTGTAATGAAATGGCTGAAGATATACCAAACAGAGCTTCCCTGTAAAGAATTTTCAGAGTTTAAAGTAAGTCCTAAAATAGATAATAAAGGTATATTTAATTAAATATATATATCATTATTCCATATTGTATACAGGAAGCCTTACAGGACATGAGAGCCCTTGATGATCGTATAATTTATAAATAAATACTTCAATTCCGACAACATCATTTGCAGACCAAGTTAATGCACCTGAACAATGTAAAGGATTGTACCAAGAGGTGGGTGTGGCCATATGTCCATAGAACACAAAAATATCTCCATTTTTATTTTACAATACACTGTTCAATTAGTTATCAATTTATATGCATTCATTGTCTCTATGTGTCCATTTTAGGCTACGTGGTGCCCACAAGTCAAGACCAAGCTGCAATTCAACAATGCATTGACTTAACATCTAAACAACTTGATGTATTACGAGAGAAAAGAAAGCAAATCACCTGATAGTAATGTGACTAAGGATCTTCGTAACGAGCAGACTAAATTAAGATTAATGCAAAATGAATTGACAGTTGAAGAAAGTAGTAAGTAGACAGAGTATTAAGGTAAAGAAATAATTTCTATGAATAACCCATAATTAGTACATTATTAGGAACTTCTAATTTTTCTATAATTATGTATAATTAGAGTATTTATGTCACCTGCTTTCTTTAGGTATTTAAAGAGAGATGTTGGCAGTCTTACAAAACACCAGAATGGTAAAGATCAATGACTATAGGCATCAAATAATGTGTGTGTGTATATATTGTGTTATATAAATATTTTGTAATATTATATAATTTTTTTTGTGTTTAGTGAAAATAAACGAAATCATTCTTTTTTGAACGATAGTAATTATAATATTGACAATAACGTCACATGATTATATATTTTTATTGTCTTCCAGCTCCTTCCCTCTCCATCTAATTGTTTTAATAATCTATATAATGCAGTAGCTTCTCTGATTTTTACTATATTCTAAACAAAATGCCTGGATCTCTAGAGATTCGTCCTACAATACAACAATGGGACAGTACATTTATTAGTAATGGATAAATAAGATTGATTAATGGATGAATGAACCAATTAATATCAGGAAATGGGTGAAGGGGACAGATAAATTACTTGATAAATGGGACAATAAAAAAATGATAATCCCTTACTTGAACACTAATAATTTTATTACGTATCAAGGATTGTAAGAATACACAGACCTATTATTAATAATCATGTGTGACTATGATACGAGTTTATTAAAACCTGTCTTACCAGTCGTACTAGTCGGCTTTGATAAACTCTTATTGGACGTCACGGCAACGTTGAATCAATTGTTAATGTACAAATGAAGAAACAACTCTGTGGGGCAAATCAACAGCCTAGGAAAGAAATAATTTCAGATGAAATAGAGTAGAATAAGTTGTACTAATAATTAGAACTAAAGTGGGGGGGGGGGGGGTTTAAGAAAGTTTAATAATTTTAATTTAAAATGTTTCTGGTACATTATTAATCTGATAATTAGAATATTTACAGTTTTTAGATAATAAATTATTCATTACTGATAATTAGAGACAACTAGCTCACTTGTGTCAGTCTGTTAACTACTTCCATTGAATGAAGAGTCATTTCCTATTAACAAGAGCTGCAAAATATCTAAACACCCAGAGAGAGAGAAAAAGAGAAAATGTGAAACATTAGATTGAGTACAGACTTACTCTGATATTTTGACTAGATGATGTGACGTAGGAGAACCTCAATAGCAATAGCTGGATTCTTCTCTACTAACTGTGGTAAAACTAGACAATATGATATATATACAAGGTGAGCTCATTAATATAATATTATATAATGTGATTTATTATATTGGTATGGACTACTGACAAGTATTCATTCATAAAGTCACATAGTATGAAAGGATGTTTTTGAAGTATGTGTGTGTAATGAAAGTGTTAATGACAACTACTAGTACAGTCAATATGATCATGAACATGTACTTAATACATAAAAGTACATGTACTATAATGTATTATTATATACATGTGCTAAGTGTAATACTTATAGCGTAGGGTACTATTACTTTAGCTGGTGTTAGTCCAATATCTTGATAGACAAGTTTTGGATCAACTTCAAGTTGACTTAACAATGTCTATATGGGTGGAGTAAAGGGTGGTGGAACATGCATCCAAATCAATAACCTGTTGTTCTTGTAAATTCAACGTTTCGTGACATGCTTTTCCAAATAGCTTTTTAATCTCTATAAAAGGGAGTGGAGTCATTTCATTTTTAACCCTTACATACCATCACCCCCGGATACCAAACATCATTGTGTCCCATTGAACAGAATATTGACTTTCTGTTGGATTAAGCAGACAACCTGTATGTTAATAAAAAGTAGGTGGAGCTTGTATGATGACCTCTATACCTCATCAGTGCATGCATGGAGAGGTGGGGAGTGGTCTTATAAATCCCGGCTCAAAAGGTTGTTCCAACCATGGATCCCAACTAACAAAAATTTATAACAATATTGATGTCACGTGATATGTCATGTAACTTACCACAAAGAAGATTCTCAGCAGTAGGTGCCGCTACAGTGACATCAGGATGGCTACAAATTTAAAGAGTTAACCCCGTAATTAAAAGTTTTAAATTATACCTTGATGTCAATGTATCAGAAATCAGCCGATAACAGTTGATATACCAAACTTGTTTTTAGCGGGGGTAATTCCTTCAATTGATTTCTTGTAAAGTTTGACACAGTACAGCTGGGTCAGGAGCCTGTCCAGGAGGGATATCATTTGTAGCAAGAGGAGCATGTGGAGTCTTTTTTAACAGATCACGAAATGTTTGTGGAGTCAAGAGTTGATGGAGGAAGGTTGCATTCAGTTGGAGAGAGGGTGTGGCCACATGGTAATCCCATAGCAACACGATCATCTTCGTATGAAGGTTGAAGGAAGCTCAAGAAAGAAAAACTTTAATATGATATTAATTAGCTAATTAATTAATGGGTGTTGTTACCATTAAATGGATTTGAGCCAGCTGGCTCTGTACGATATAATCATACAACAGGAAACAATCCCGCTATGCGTTTGAGCTGATATTGGCAACAGATCCTTTTGTGTTGTAGTAAAAGGGTCTAGGATGTAGTCACGTGATCTAGGGATGATGTCATGTTATTACTCACTTACAAGGGCTGTGCCGACACGGAAGTGATCAAACGGCTGAAATTACGATGGAAAGCAGTTTGCTATGGTTCCAATGTATTTGATGTCACATTATCTACAGCTAAGATCCTAATAGATAAAAGCCCTGTAATTAATATATCTATTATTAGTATAACAATGCTTACGTAAGTAAGTTAGATAACTCCTTTGTGCTGAGAGCCATGTTGGATATGGGCGTGGTCCTTACCGGGAAAGTAATAATTATTAAAATTAACAGCTACGTACGCGTATTTAATTAACAGGCTAGAGACAATCACTCAGTGTAAGAAATTTCCGTCATAAACGTCAAAGATCTAGCTTACTTCCAACAGAAATAGGCAAGCTTTACCCGCCATTTCCGATAACTGGAGGATATCCAGGCTATTTCTTCATCAGCAGCAGCCTCTACCAGCCCCGCCTTTTTTTGGTCACTGCCAGCACCACATCCTACTCTCCTCAATATATGTATCCTCCATATAATCCATACGGTCTCCAGGGTACAATGTAATGATGGGACAACCCATGTCTTGTTACATGCCAACATTAACACCACAGTGGATGCAAAACTGTACTGAATCCGATGCATCTTTCAGCAGCTGTTCCCAGGTCACTTCCCTCCCTCTCAAAATCTACCTGACAGAAGTGGATATCAAAGCCAGTTTAACACTGCCATTCCTTTTTTCTTGAGAGATAAATGATGATAACATACCACATCAGAATAATATTAATAACCAACCTCAATAGTAATACTTCAGTAATTGTCCACTGACAAAGTTGTCAATCAGTTAGAGAGAGAGCATGCTGAAGAATGTTCTTGATGAAAATGGTTTTTAGATTCGCTATTAAAAACAATTACAAAAACCTCCTAATGAAATGAAACAAATTAAACGAAGAAAGAAGAAACAACAAAATGGCGACAGTCATGATGGTAAATAAAAAGCAGGAGAAAGGAGAGCAATAATATAACAGCTGCTAAGGTTGAAATAAAACTTAGAAGAGCCAAAATGTTGAGATTGATGAAGTTATTTCTAACACCTCTCAAAATGTACTAGATGGTATGTTGCATATATCATTGTCAGTATTTACAATCTTCTCTCAATTTAGAACTGATATTGTGCGAACTTCTTAAGAAATTAGTCTAAAATTAAACCACCCATACTAATACATAGTCTCATTAAGTGACTACTGTATGGAAGAGAGGCAATATTTTAGTCTCATTCCCAGACTTTCTTACACATTTTCTGCCCTTATGATGTTAAGGAATAGACAAGACTACCTACTATCTGGAATCAGATGTAATGTATGGATCTGCCTTTTCAACTTTTAAGCTGTCAAAATGATTTTTACATAACTTTCTATTTAAAATTCAAAAGTCACTAAAATAATATATAATAAAAATTAGATTACATTCATTACATGGGGAACATTAGAATCTCCATGGTAACTATTATGCCACAATTGTTAACAATTTATTTATATTCAATTGTTAAATCATTAGTTAGAAATTGGTAAATAAAATTTACTTTCTTTTGGTTATAATCTACTAATGTCTTCTTTGTGTGACTTAGTCTCATTTCACGAGACATACAAAGAAGAATGTCACCAAAAACAGATGCTAAAAAGACAATAGCTTATCAATTAGTTTCCCTGGTAACTATCAATTCACTAAAAACTTGGCATCCATCTGATTAACATGAGAATGGTCTAATATTTTCTTCAAAAAAGTTATAATATAAACAAAGACTCTTCTATGAACAGTTGATATCTTTAGTATGATCTAAATGAAAAGATCAATGAATAACAACTGATTAATATAGACACACTATAAATGGGCAATGTATAATCAACAAATGGATTCACATAAATAAAGAATGGATTCATCAGTATGACTGATGAATGTATAAATTAAAGACTTGATCTACATATGTATACAAAAGACAGACCTGTCTACAAAGTATATGATTTTTGACATCCTTCCATACATTGTTGATGAAAATGAACGAGGAATAACTGGTTCTGATAAAGACCGCAAAAAAAAGTTAATAGACAAGCAGCTACTGAGTACACGCTACCAGCTGTAAAATAAAATTAAGGAAAAAATAACAAAACCACACCCTTAATAGTTAAGATTTAATAAAGAGGATACGAAGTTCACTCCCTCCTGTGTCCAATATATCTCTGATTTTCTCACGTTCAATAGTGAGGCCACCATCAGTAAAAAGGGACTCCTAAAATAACCCGTATTACATTCATAGCAAAACAACAACAATCATTATTAATATATTATTCCTTCTGGTCACAAGTACTTTGTTTACAAACAACGAACAAACAAGGGCTCACACTTTTAGTCCATGGTTAGTAAGATGTGTCACAAGTTGATGTAGTTCTTTAGGAAATATCAAGAGGAGGGGAGAAAGTTCCAACTGAAGTTGTATCTTCATCAAATTCTTCCCAAGAAGATGATAGTTTTGAAAAAAAAAACATATATTATAATTTAATGAATGAACTGATCGATGAATTGATCATTGATCAATAACCTACCAAAAGTAAGATCTGATGATCTACTTGTAGGTACTTCATGTATGTAAGTATGGTGATGAATGAGTTGTTTCAGTGATGATCCAAAACAAAGATGTTAAAAAAAAAGGAACAGGATATAGAGATAAAGAAATCTTTCCCCCCTTCAAGATGAAGTACTAAGATGTCCTCTAGTTTCTCTCCTGCCATTGTTGAAACTTGATACTATCTCACTATCAATTAATAGAGCGGGGGTAACTCAATAGTGACTTCCTCTTCTGCAAAGATCAAAGGACAAAGTTCAAAGGTCAGAACTAATACATGTGTTATATCGCTAGTCTAATATTTCAATGCACTAAAATTTATGTGATTTTAAGGTTTTTTTTCCCAAAAGGTAAAATTTCAATGAAAAAATATATCATGATACAACTGATTAGGATGGGAAAAAAAAAAAATTTAACATTTGAAATAAGAACATTTCATGAGCCATTATTAATCACAGAAAGACAATTTTAGCCCACTAACCATTTGAAGTTATAATACTACAGTAATTGTTAATATAAGCCACATTGGTGCACATGGGTATGTTAAGAAATCAAGTACAAAAGGTGCTAATAGTTGGAAAAACAAAAAAAAGTAGGTTTTTGCAAAACAGTCATTATCAATTAATGTTACATTTGCTAAATGGACATTTTACACTTATTGATGATTTGTAAAAGGAGAATGATGTAGTCATACCTGTGAGTATAATGGCTCTATCTGTTTTTATTGATAGCCATGGGTTACATATAGTGTCTCGGTATCGTGGTAGTTAAAAAACTTAATTGAACAGGTCTTGGACCAACATATGAATTTGAATATATTGCCTTTGTGGTACCATAAACTTGACACTATTTAAACTTGAAACTAAGATAGAGAGAGAAGAGAGAGTAGAGAGAGAGAGAGGAGAGAGGAGAGAGAGGGGAGAAGGAGAGAGAGAGAGAGAGAGAGAGTTTTTATAAAAGCAAGGTCATTAAATGTATTTACTTCTAAGGAATTCAGCTCACTTGAGGAAGTGATCTCATTTTCTTCCTTTGTCACAGTTTCCAGTTAATATGTTTCTAATACATAACGTTCCTCTCTGGTTATTACTACTTTGACTAAAAAACAAATAGGAATAAGATATATTAAATAGGATTGATATAAGATTATGCTAGTTAGATGAATTTATGAATAGTAATAAACTTACTTCCAAATCAACAAGTGGCACTAACAGGTTTATGATCACGTGATAATCATCTCTGGATGAACTCACATATTTTAAAACTTTAATTGAGTTTCCTCACGGTGATAAAAGTAAACGATCAACCAGGCTGGTGCACAGAGTGTTTCTCACTAGAATCCCAAAAATATTGTAAGGGATAATATTGTAGTTGGTTTAAAACTCCAATAAAAGGGGGGGGGGGGGGTGGTTCCTGAAATTGTGTTAAATGCTTCCCCTTTCTTCTTGATGTGTTGTACCAGAGGGCTGTCATGACGGAAGTAGAATAATCGCGAAATTGGATATGAGTCGGCCATCTGGCTCTAATAATTGCAGGTGTTCATTTCTTGTGAAGTGTTATATCGATAATTAGCTCTACGAGCCATATTACAAAAACTAGAGAAATAATACTAAAGGGATGTGGTCAAAAGGCGTGGCTTACTTGTGAGCCATTATACTGTATGGTAATGTGGGAGCTCTAAAGAATTGTAATCTAACTATATAGATTTGAGGGTAGTCCTGGGGAAAACAAAACAAAATTAATAAATTGTAACGAGGCTTGTATAAACAATGGGTGACTTATTAGTAATAATGAAAAGTTGCGTTAGGGTGTGGCATACATGGATTTCTTTTCTCAACCTTCCTCAAACATGGCGGCTAAATGGTTGAAATCACTAATAAAAATGGTATGAATGAAAAATATTGAAACGTGTTTACAGCCACAACACCTTTGTTACCCCAAAAAACGAGGAAACTTTCGGTTAAGTAGATTTAATGGAGTGGACGTTTAGTCCACCATTAACAGGTGACCCATGATACCACATGGGGGACCATATCGAAGTCCCACATCAGCGATATAAAGGGATTATTTTCTTTAGAAACACATAGCCAAGTATAAAAATACCAACCAAAACGAATAACAGATTTTACAAATAATGAAGATTAGGTATTAAATGGTGTGATATAAAATAACCTTTTATTAAACTTCCAGCCAATTTAAGGGATATTCCAAAATTACCCCCTTCCCCTTTTTTTCTTTGTAACAAGGGTTTGGAACTCAATCCAGTTCTTGAAAGTCATACAAGTTTAATCTTGAAATCAGTTTTTTAAGATTTACCCTTTGCAAAATTTCGGGAAATACTTCATTTTCTAGTAAAATTGTCCCTTTTTGTATTGCTTTTACCATTGAAATTCCGAAAAAAATAGTTTTATTAAAGAGTAATTACTCTAGAGCTTAATTTCAAACTTAATTTTTTTTGGACTTTTCTACTTTTTGTTTTCTTTTCACAAAATTAGATTTTTCTTTGTAAAGTTGATGAGAATTCTCTCAGGAACCTTTTAGAAACAAAACACCGGTTGAATTCTATCACAAGATTTTGATCAGGAGTAGGTTTTCTTTTTGACTGTGAGAATAAGGGTTTTCAGATAAATTTTTACATACATGTATAAGTACATGGTTGCAGCCCTTTCCATGTTGACAAAATATTTCCCAAATTTTGGGTAGCATTTAAAACAATTTGGAAACTCCCAAAAAAGTATTATAGA
>NW_024532884.1:0-98635 GCF_016097555.1 Gigantopelta aegis | reverse complement strand
AATTAAATACCTGCTATATTTTAAATCCACAAAATATAACAATATAATTGATACCTTCCTGATCTAACAAGAACAAGAATTAGTATTCAATTAAATTAAAATTGATACTTGTAAAGTCAAAACTGAGAGATTGTAACAATAACAAATGTTAATTACATATAAAATTTGTGTTTCTAAAGATGTACTTACCTAACTTTTTTACTTTTTTTCTTTTTTTCCTGATATTCATCATCTCTCCATCAGTCACTAAAAACACATTACTACCATTTACTACAGTTAACCAAGTATCATATAAGATTGGTAAATCTCTTTTGGATGAAATTTCTTAGTAGTTCGGATAGTGATATAATATTGTTTGCCATGCTTTCTCATTGTCACTTAATATTCTGACTGAAAGATTACTATTTTCAATTAGTACTTCTGGTGATGATGTTAATAATAATACCATGTCCTCATGCCACCGTAAAAGAGTATGTAACAATGATTAGCAGTACTGTTATGGTTACTATTATAATGAAAACAGTCTTAAAGTTCTGCTGATGTTCATAACTCTGTGTTAATGAAAGGGATTAGAGTTAAATTAATTCCCAAAAGATATTAGTCTTCATATCATCTATATCATACAATTACCAAAGATTTAGTTTTTGATATCTTAATCAGCTTCACTCTAGAAATACTGTCATCGATAAGCTTTAAAGATTTTGCTATATTAGTCCTTTTACTTATACATAACTCTTTTATCAGTTCATTTATTGTTTTTTGATCCTAATTGTCAATGGTGCTAGGTCTCAGAAAATCCTTTTGGACACTGATCAAATTAATTACCTTGTGCTAAGGTGCTCAGCAATAACTATAAGAATCATGCCATCAAGGATTTTCCCTATAAACAGACCACTCCCAATGAACTTTAAATCTTAACTCTAAACTAATAGATATTATTTAACCCTTTATTTTTTTGAAAGATACACATAATAATAAAATTGTTTGAGCAGAGCAAAATCTCATCTTACTTTCTATTAAACTTATATATATGTATATGTTGGTTCACTCACACTTAGGAATGTGATAATTACTTTATCAAAACACCAGATATGCAAGAGCACGTTTTGGTCACGTCCACAGACAATATATTTAATTAACGTACAGCAATGCAATGCTTGAAGAAAGCAAAGAGGTAACAAACGTTTAACATTTAAAAGAACAGAAGGATCCATTATATAGAGCAGTGTGAAAGTGAAAAGATCAAGAGTAAGTTAGAAGCTAGTTATACAGAAATTATGCTACAAATACTAAAATTTACTTAGATCAAAGCTACATTTATCAATAAGTCTAATTTTTTTTTACTGTGCAAGGCAAACCCATACATACCTACATATTCCTAGCTATTAAAACATGATCAAGTTCTGAGAAATTCTGATCAGTGTATAGCTTGTGAGATACCGTATTGCAGTTAGTTAATTTGATAAGAATAAATTTGGCAAATATCTTCCAAAATTGTGTTGGTAGGTCAGTTAAATTTGGCAATTTATTAAAATTCTGACAATATTAATATGAACATTTTGCCTAGTTTAAATTGGTAAATAGCTGAAAATTCACCAAATTCCCAAATAAAACCCTCACCAATTTTCCTATTATACTTAATTTCATGTTTTCAGCTAATATGCATATTTTATATGAACAATCCAGGCCATCCAAACCTATATAGATAATAGTGATATCACTCTGACTAATAAAGGAGTTAAGATACTAATATACTGACTTTCTAAGATTTTTGACATAACAGTTATGAGAAATTAGTGGGTATACTGGTACAATAAAGTTGTTTGACATACCCCAGTGAGTCTCATCGCTAGTGTTAATTTCTTTGCTTGTAAAAACACTATTCCTCTTGAGAAGTCAACCCTGGCTATATCACAACACCACACCTTACTAATACCCAGCCTACTATTCTCGGCACACCTACTAAGTAGAGCCATAGTCTCGCGTAGCCAGCCCCTCCCTATTCATCTGTGTTGGTGATAACCAGCTCCTTACTTTTTCTCTAATTGGCTTACCACAATGCCACCTAGAAAAATCCACAAACACAAAACATTCTCCTCTGCTTTGACATAGCAAATAACAGAGAGATTCTTCATGTACGTTAAACTCATGGAAGGAAGAAGATAGATCTTCAAACTATTTATTCAAAGTGTTAATTGTCATCAATATCTTTGTTCTTGTTAGAAATATTTTCTTTTTAATACTATTGCACCTCACTTTGGTCTAATGACTTTGCATCATAACTAATAAAACTATAGCAAAAAAGATTATTATACAGAAACATATAAATTAGTGCATACATGCACCATTTTTTCACCTTCAGTTTGTAATTAACACAGACCAAAAATTGCTGAGTCAGCAAATTGAACCTGTAAAATGAAATGCTATCAATTGGTCATTCACCAAAGCAAACTGTACTTCTTCATTTATTATTAAAATGTACTCCATCAATACTAATAACATTCAGTTTCACTAGCAATACATAGACTTATCAAATCAACTTGTGGAAGGAAACAGAAACCGTTCAGACATGGCGACCCAGGCATCATAAATGCTAACTTTAGACCTTCATTGCCACTACTGTCAGACAAAAGTATAGAAGATTTTATATCAAGAAAAATATTCAATCTTTGAGATCCTCTCAGATGTATCTATGTCACATACTAGTGACCTTTTTTGATTGGATGAGGAACCAGAATTATATTGTTGTTAGTTGTACTCATTCACACTCTCTCTCACTCTGTCTCTCACAGAAAACAACATCCTCTACCTATTCCAGCATGTTTGTGTCACAAAAGCACAAAAATATGAATAAACTAGATTACTATGTATCATATATTCGTGGCCTAAAAAATATGTTGTCAAAATGAGAGGAAAATGAACATATGATTATAGTATAAACTATTTCATTTACATAGAAAAATAAAACAAATTCATTATATTTTCCTATCATATTATTTCATATAATAGTCTTACTAATAACTTGTTTAAGTACATGTGTAAAGTTGTACTGTTCAAAGTAATAATGTGAAATGACATACAAATCATTCAACAAAATTTATAATTATTCAATTAGTTAAATATAGAATCCTTTGGGAATAAAATAACAATAAAGGATTTAAAACCTTAAACAATAACAACATTTACAACATATTGAAAATTTTAAATGAACTATACCTTGACAGATCATCTTTGTATGGAACGTTTTTATTATGTACTGTAATTTTATTGTTTTTGTATATTTTTAAATGACATAATTGACCACAGCCATAAGCAAAATCAATCTGAAGAGAAAAGACAACATTATGAGTACTTTCTTAGTTAATACTGTTTTTCTCACCTGTTGCTTTAAAGTTTCTTTGTCTATTTTTAATTAGAGATAAAAGATTTAAATATGGATGAATTAAGTGTGTACATGTTAACCATTCATTGGCCAGTAATTTGAGAGAGAGAGACTTTTAGAGTGAGAGTAAAAGTGAGAGAGAGGAAGAATATAAAGAGAATGAAATGAGCTACTATTTTTCTATACAGCTCCATAGATTATTTATATCTAGTCAGAGGAAAAATTATATCGGTCAAAGTCATTGTTAATTTGTTAGAAAAGTAATTGTAAAAATCATCATAAATTATAGAAATCTCACATTGAATTGAACTCAAAGCTAATGAAAGAATTTATCGCTAATAACAGTTAAAAATTTCGATAGAACTATACAAAGGATTGCGATGATATCATTTACATTTTCCACATTATAACATCTTTTATGAATGTACAAAAGAATTAGAAAGAACATATATATATATATATACATACATACATATAGATAGATAGATAGATAGATAGACAGACAGACAGACAGACAGACAGATAGATAGATAGATAGATAGATAGATAGATAGATAGATAGATAGATAGATAGATAGATACTTTGACAGTGATTAGTGCTTCACTTGATTATCATGCATCAATCTGAAAGGCTATTTTCTGGTTTGTTACAACCAGTATTGTAGTGCTCATATTAAAACAAGAACAAAACTAAAATATACTCTATAAATTAGTCTTACTTCCTTCTACTTTTGGAATTATATTGTACTGTGAACAAAAAGAACATTATGCCATCATACATACAAACATAAACACATGACCAGGTACATAACTATTCTTAAAACTATTTAGTCTCATACCTACAACAATTCCAACAGTAGTTATATCCTCTGTCTGTAGTGTTTTATCACATGTTTTAGCCATTGTAATACCATTCTTGTAATAAAGTCAAAAAGTTAGCCCAGACAATCAAATACATTGAAAAGTGTATATATCCAGAACAAGAAATCAACTTTATTATGTCATCAGTATCTCATGGTTTAGATTGTTCATTAAAATGTATTAATAGTAATAATTCTTATTACTTAACTGGTTGTTGGTTACAACATATATATTAGCAATAGCTGAATGATAGATTAGAATAAACATGTCATAGTATAATTAAAACATCATATATTCACTATAACAACAACACCAACATCATGTTTTTATAATATTTGTACTAACCTTAGGGGCAGAGGAAACTATGCAAACAACTTGCACACAAACATAAGTACGAGCAAAGGCAAAATTTTTACTTACTCTAACCAAGGTTTGACTTATATATATATATGTATGTGTATATATATATGTGTGTGTGTGTGTAGTGATCTCACAATCTTTGGCCATGTAATTTTTTTAGAACAATGACATGCACAATAGCAAAACTAAAACAAAGAGTGAAAGAACAATAAATTAAATAAATTAGTGATAAACGGTAAATAAATGGTATAAGAGAATAAATGACTGATTAATGATTATAAAACATAGGTAATAGTGCTGATTTGAAACTGGAGAGAGAATCAAGATTTTAAATAGAGGGGGAAGAGAGTTTCCACAGAGATATGGTACTTGGAAAGAGAGCATTTAAATGAGTAAAAGATTTCGAAAACTGGACACTCAGATTAAGAAAATGCATAGGTTATAAGAACACAGGTTTTGATACACAAAAACATCATTAGGAGCATACATTTTTATGTTTATCTAAACATATAAAGAATAAATTTAGAGATAAGATAACAATTATATAGCAAGACAAGGAACATTAAAACTATTTAAAAGAGACTCATAATCAGAAGACTATTTTTTACTACATAGTTTGAGAGCATAAAACAGAACTGACTCAAGAATACCATTATTTAAAACATTACTGGGATTCCAAACTGAGGAACAATATAATGAGAAGGAACTAAAGTAAGATACAACTTTAACAGAGCTGAAAATGAAGTGTGAGGATAAAAATAACAATAGATAAAACCCAGAAGAAGTCCTTTCTTATACTTTATAATGGAATTAAATTGATGTGAGATAAAAATATAGTTATACCTAAGTAGCAAAATGATGATATGCATTCAAGAGGACAATGGTCAAGAGAGGAGAAGGAATATCTGAAAAATAAGAAGAGCTTTTCCTAGAAATTATCATGAATTTGGTTTTTGAATTATTAATTAAAAGATGCCTAGATTGTATGTAACATAATTAAATTAAAGACAATGTATCAAAAAATTTAAATAAAATTTATAAGGTCAGTTAAAACTATTATAATACAATAGTCTAATAACTTGTAAAAATACATGTGTAAACTTAGATTGTTCAAATTACTAATGTATATGACATACAAAAATCATTCAACAATTGATTTTCTTTTCCATTAATTACATATCGAAGCCTTTGGGTATAAATAACAATGAAGGGATTTAAACCTATAAAAATAATGAAACTTGTATTCATATCGGAAAAATTTAAACAACTACTATACCTTGACAGATCATCTTTGTATGGAAATTTTGCATTAGGTACTCTAATTGCATTCCTTCTGTATTTTTTAAAATGACATAACTGACCACAACCATAAGCAAAACCAACCTGGAAGGTAGGACAACATTAGAAGTACATTCTTAGTTAATGCTGTATTCCTCACCTGTTTCTTTAAAGTTTTTTGGTCTACTTTAACTTTAGATAAAACCATTGAATGTGGATAGATTAAGCGTGTGCGTGTTAACCATTCATTGGCCAGTAATTCTAGAGAGAGAGAGAGAGAGAGGAGAGAGAGAGAGAGAGAGAGAGAGAGAAGAGAGAGAGACAGAGAGAGAGAGAAAGAATGAGAGAGAGAGAGAGAGAGAAAGAGATGAGAGAGAGAGACAAAGAAACAGTGAGAAGCGCAGACACAAAATGGGCTACTATTTCCATACAGTTCTGTAGTTCCATATTAAAACCTAATCATTCCTTTAAATATTGAAATCACAGGGAAAAAGTTTTAAATTATATGGGCTCAAGTCATCATCAATTTGTTGGGAAATCATTGTAAAAATCTTTGTAAATTTTAAAAATTTCATATCAAATAGAGCTCAAATTAAAACATATGATAGAATCTATTACTACTTATTAATAACAGTTAAAAAATATTACAAAGTATGTGATGAGATCATTTTCATTTCCACATTATAACACATTTGGTGAATGGACAAAAGAGTTAGAAAGGACATATCAAGACTATTTTTTGCTAGAGTGTAACACCTTTGTTAGCTAATGAGATTGAGGTGTATAACTGACTCATTCATATTAACCAATCAGATTACTTCATTTCAATTACTGTATTATAACACTGCATCTGTTTCTTGTGATATCTGTGCATCAAGATCTGATTATTGGCTTTAGCAAACAAATGCTTATCATTTTACTTGTAGTAACTTTTAAGTTTTAATTAAGCTTTTGTTACAATACACAACAAGACTATTATGTTTTGTGTAACACAATCGTAGAACCCCCTGCTATTTTGTTGAGAGTGATTAGCTACAGATTCTTCCACTGCCTTGATAACAATAGCTGTTACTTCTAAACAGAGATTATACTACAAAATCAACAATGTTACTTAAGCTCTATGAAAACGTTTATACTTAGTATTAGACTCTCATGGAATTGACTATTTAATAATCTTCCATGGCCATTCCCTTTGCTTAGAGGAAGACCTCACAAATTACCACTGAATTCATCACTAGCACAGTCAGCATTCATCAGTTAATTTTTTAATTCTCAATCTTTGTTTGTTTATGCTATCAAGAGCATTGTCTCTGATATAAAAACAGTTTTTGAGTTTATATAAATTTGAATATAGTCTGACCGTATTTATTATGAACCTAAATTCCACAATATTTTGTTATAATACACTTAACATACGAAAGATAAGACAACAATTTCGTTTATTTAATTACTATAACCTTGGAAATCATAGCCTCAGAAAAGAGTGCATAAGAACTTATACACCTCCTCAAATGGAGTAATCTCATTTGGTCATTTAAGGCAAAGCATGGTTATCGTATATATATACTTATATATATATATATATATACTTATCTTACTTGATTATCATACATCTACACCTATATTCTGGCTTTCGGACCAATATTGTTTGCTCAAAATTAAAACAAAAGCAATATTAAATCTAGTTTTTCTCTGTTCCAAATACTAAAACAAAAAGCAAGACCAAAACTTAAATCCTTTATAAAATACTAAGATCCTTCTAGTTTTGGATATATTGTACTGTGAACAAAAAGAAACATTGTGCCATCATACATGTATAGATAGATACATGACCAGGTACATAACTATACTTAAAAACAATTTAGTCTCTCACCTACAACCATTCCAACAGTCACATCCTCTGGCATGAATATTTTATCACATGTTTCAGCCATTGTAGTACCATTCCTATGAATAAAATCAGAATGTTAGTCCAGACAATAAAATACTCTAAGAGGTATATCATTTAACATGTATCCTGGACAAGAAATCATATTAATCATGTCATCAGTATCTCATGTTTTAGTTTAAGACTCCATTGAAATTATATCATAGGAAAAATTCATATTTTTTAATATGTTGTTTTGTTACAACATCTTAGAATGATAGATTAAGACAAGATAAGACCAGAGTATAAGTAAAACATATGTATTCATTATAACACATAGAAACAACACCACAGTTGTTTTACAATATTAGTATTAAAATATGTAGATATAATGTCATTACTATCACTGACATCATTTTTACTTGTTGCTATTAGAATTTTTTAATCATGTGATTATAAATTTAATGTCAAATGATTTGTACACACATATAAGGTACTAGCAAAGTCAAAATATTTACTTACCCTAACCAAGGTTTAATCTTTTTCTAACATAGGTCTAGATAACAGTACATACCACCAGCAGCAAAAAATGGAACTTTTGAGTCTTGTCCTAAAACAGCACAAATCTAATTATACTCAATGAAAATATTAAAATACCTTCACTAAGTGTTGTCTCCTATCGAGCTATAAAAAATTTTAGAAAAAAAAATTTGCCAAATTCATAATATTCATATTACCCTCCCCTTATTTGTGTAATTTACAAATAATATTTTCACAAATCGCTCTTAGATTATGAAATTCATGAACATTCTTCTACACTATTTCCCATTATCCAATAGGAAGATAATTAAATCCACTAATGATACCATCAAATTTCAATAATTTATTTATAAGGATTGCTATGTAGAAGTGATGTGTTATTGTATCCCTATTAGTTTTATGTCAGGAAATTTATCTTTACACATATTCCTTTTTATTGAAATGACTTATCATATATTTTATAACATTTAGACCCATGTACACACTACACCTTACTGCATGAGGCCTTTTCCATGGAGTTAAAGATTTGCCAATGTATCTAGCTTCAGTTTTAGGATCCATCTTTTGATAACAGTTTGATCAAGTTGTCCATAATAACATAAAACATCATCATCCACATGACAAAACCAACTTAAAAAGAAAAAAAAACATTTGTAATGTGAATTAATTTTCATGAAAAGATTAATTTAAGCATATGCATACACAAGTCTGCCATTTTGAACAGATAAATCATTAGTTTTTATGATTCATAAACTCAAAAATATATAATATCTAATGTCAAATTAACCAACAAACCAAATAATCCAAGCTTACATACATTGTTTATATATACATTTAAAAAACACCTACTCATAATGTTTATTTTCAGGTCTGTGCATTAGTGCCATTTCTTCTCCTGATTTACAACATAACTCCATCTTATGAAATTAAAAATAAAATAATGATATTTATAATCAATAAAATTAAATACCTGCTATAATTAAGTCCACAAATATAACAATATAATTGATACCTTAATAAATAATAACAAAGAACAAGAGTTAGTATTCAATTACACTGTAAAAATTAATACGTCATTTTAACAACTAATTTGTAGTTTACATGGATGTATTACTATGGAATATAGAATTCTTGCAAATTACTCACTATGTAATTTGTCGGAATGTTGTACTTTTATATACCAACATTTATGCAATGAATAATTCACATAAATTTTAAAGTCCATAGTAATCCAACCCATGTAAAGCACAACTAATTGTTAAAATAATATTAACTTTTACAGTGTAAATTAAAATCAAGGCTTTAAAAGTCAAAACAGAGAGTTTTAACAATAACAAAAATTAATTACACAAAATTGTGTTTCTAAAAATGTACTTACCTAACTTTTTACTTTTTTTCTGATATTCATCATCTTCTCCATCAGTCACTAAAACACATTACTAACATTTACTACAGTCAACCAATATCATATATAAGATTTGACAATCTCTTTTGATGAAATTTCTTAGTAGTTCTGATAGTGATCATAATCTTGTTGCCTGCTTCTCCTTGTCACTTAATATTCTGACTGGAAGACTACTATTTGCCAATTAGTTCTTCTGGTCCACAACAAAATAATCTTTGTGTTTTTTTGAAGTTATGTATCAGTAGATTTTGTTCCCATTTACAGTCTCAAAGTTATTCACTGATGATACTGATAATAATACCTTGTACTCATGCCACCGTAAAGAGTATGAAACAATGATTAGCAGTACTGTTATGGTTACTATTATAATGAAAACAGTCTTAAAAAGCTCTGTTGATGTTCATAACTCTGTGTTAATGAAAGGGATTAGAGCTAAATAATTCCCAAAAGATACTGGTCTTCACATAATCTTTATGATACAATTACCACAAGATTAGATTTTAGTATCTTAATCAGCATTACTGTAGAATACTGTCATAGAGTAGCTTTAAGATTTCGCTATATTAGTCATTTTTTACTTATACATAACTCTTTTATCAGTTCATTATTGTCTTTTTAATCCTAATTGTCGATGGGACATTTCTGTACTAGGGGGGTCTCAGAAATCCTTTTGGACTCAACATTTTATTATTATGTGTATCTTTCAAAAATAAAGGCTAAATAAATCCTATTAGTTTAGAGTTAAGATTTAAAGTTCATGGGAGTGGTCTGTTTTATAGGGATACTCCTTGATGGCATTATATATGATTCTTATAACCTTTATTGCTGAGCACCTTAGCACAAGGTAACTATTTGATTAGTGCAGCAAAATCTCACCTTACTTTTCTATAAAATTTATATATATGTATATGTGTATAGGATGTGATAATTACTTTATCAAACACACAGAAACACAGATATGCACGAGCACATGTTAGTCATGTCCACAGACCAGTGGCGTATCTGGGCCGGGCATCAACGTCATTGATAATTATATTCATTATTAATTAATTTAACATTTTTGTATAATAATAATTATTTATTATATTCATAACTATTATTTATACTGTAATAACCATTACCACGTTTTGATAACCACGCCTACGTCCGTGCCCTACCATCAACTTTTTTCAGGTACGCCCCCTGCCACAGACAATACATTTAATTGACATACAGCAATGCAAGGCTTGAACAACACACAGAGGAGACAAACTGTTAACACTTAAAAGAACAGAAGGATCCATTATACAGAGTGATGTGAAAGTGATCAAGAATAAGTTAGAAGCTAGTTATCCAGAATTTATGCTACAAATACTAAAATTTACTTTTATTCGGGCCAGATCAAGCTACAATTATCAATAAATCTATTTTTCATTGTGCAGGCAAACCATACATACCTATATATTCCTAGCTATTAAAACATGATCAAGTACTGAGATATTCTGATCATTGTGTATAGCTTGTGAAATACCGTATTGTAAGTTATTTGATAAGAATAAATTTGGCAAATATCCTCCAAAATTGTGTATGGTAGGTCAGTTAAATTTGGCAATTTTTTAAATTCTGACAATATTAATATGACTTTACATCGTCAAATTTGCAGAAAATTCACCAAGTTACCAATTAAAACCCTCACCAATTTTCCTGCTAATACCTAATTGTTTCATCTTTTCAGCTAATTGTATATTTTAATGAACAATCCAGGCCATCCAACCTATATAGGTAATAGTACTATCACCTGGCTGATAGCTGATAAGGTAGATAAGATACTAAATATACTGACTTTCTAGGGAGTTATGACAATAGTGGGTATACTGGTACAATAAAGTTGTTTGACATACCCCCGTGAGTCTCATCACTATAGTGTTATTCTTTCTTTTGCTTGTAAACACTATTCCTCTTGGGAAGTCAAGAAAGTATCTATCACAACACCACACCTATTATAGCTACTATTCTCGGCACACCTACTAAGTAGCCACGCCAATAAAACTTCCATTAGAGTCGATGACCTCTTCGACACCATAGTCTGACTATTTATATGTTGTCTGCATGTATTGATATCGTATTATTGTAACTGAAAGTATAGCAGTATGCTGAGGGTTTTGAACTTTTTTTAATTAATGGATTAAATCAACCAGAAACTACAATTCAATCTGATAAATATGTTCAAGAAATAATTCAAAGTCAAAGTTAATCACACCAATGTATTAATTATTAGTATTAAAGTGATTATGCAGTTCATAAAAAAGCATTTTGTGATGCAATCTGCTTGTGATAAGGTTGGAGACCACCCTCACTCCTTCACAGTGCGTGTGTGGAAAGGCATTCAATGTTGAACCATGCACTGAGCTGCCCATGTGATGCCTTCCCATCTATTCGACACAATGAAATTAGAGACATATTCTCACATCTTCCCTTGTGTTGGCACCAAGCCAACTTTACAAACTCTAGCTGGAGAGAACTGCAATATATGTCCTCTATGTAGATGATGGTGCTCGGGTTGACAAAGCCAAAGCATTTTGGGATTGTAAACATCAAGATGCCTTTTTGATTTCAGGGTCTTTAATCTCACACTCTTTCTAATTACAAACAATTTATGGCATCTTCTTATAGGAAACACAAGCAGGAAAAAGAAGAGAGTATGACCAAAGAGTGAGGTAATGGTACGTGCATGGCTGCTTCGCATGCACCACTGTCTTATCTGCTGCTGGAGGTTCTGGACCAGCTGCCACTACTGTTTTAAAAGGATCGCAATATGTTTGTCAATAAGATATAATCAGCCATACAGTGGTCATCATGAACAGGTTGAGATGCAGAAAGGCTTTTTTCTTCTTAGATCAGCCATTATATGTGCATACGTGGATAAAGATCCTCTTATCTTAAATCTACTTTACCACTAATACCAGAGGGTTCCATTGACATTGCCTCCTAAGAAGCAAAATCTTAACTGCTTAACTTAAATATTGATGCATACACTTAGTTAATATAATGAACTTTATTAAAACTATCACATTTGCTATTATTAAGACACTTACTGCTTCCTGTCTGTATTATATTATTGTAATTACATAATCTATGGATTAATAATACATTATATATCACATTATAACCATGTTTATATTACTAATGTTTCTTGTAATTCTATATTTTATTGTTACATTACATTTACAACATCCCCTGCAATAAACCGATATAAACTACATTAGAGTAAAGTAATGCTTGTATAAAACACATAATAGTTGTTTCACGTGGCTTCTTAATTTAATAGAAATAATTTAGTCATCTTCATTGGCAATGCTAACATTTAAATTGTATAACTAACCAGTATTATGGTTTATTGATAACATGACTTGTTTTATAATACCAACAACTGCAATGTTGATCAAAAGATGGACTAAAAATACACATATAATATTGGAGTATTGTCCCTAACATTTTGACTGTCATTTCACATTCAAAAATAAACTATTTTCCTTTAGAATCAACAACCACTAACACACTAACATACTAAGGAAATATACAAAGGTCACATTGTGTACATATTAAATATTAATAAACACACACTCTATAAATTGTTAATCTTCAGTTGTGTATTGTTAATACTTCCATATGTCGTGGAAGATGTAATCTGGAGAGGAACTGAGTTAGAACCAGCTGTTACTGTAGCTGACTTATTAACTGAATATGATCCTGATTGTACAACTCTTCTATGCACTTCATCATACTTATCTGGATTAAGAACACGATCAGCAAAGTTGAGTGATTGTGATCCAGTACTGTGAAATAGTAATTGGTCTTGTTCTTCTTGATCATTATCATTAAATTGCGTGTTCTGATTCCATTTTCTTCTGTGTTTGATGGCTGATCCTATTTTCTTCCATACCCAATTAAGAAAATATCCTAGAACAAATGGTAAGGGCATATACATGACAACAATAATAGTGACTAAACTCCTTTTGAATGGAGGGTAAAAAGGTAAGTCCACTGATTAAAGCAAGTAAAAAAACAAAATAAAATTTTGTCAAGTTATGAATGTTTGTCATGTAAGGACGAACTATCATCAATATACCAGCAGTAATTACTGTCAAGACACATTGAAGGTATGGAAGGATAAAAAATCTGAGTAAGGGAAAAAGAAAATACACATGATGATGACTCTTAGAAAGAAGTAACAACCAGCAAAGTAGCGAAAGTCTTTAGTTTTATTAATCCCTTTCGAAATGAACCTGTAAAGGCATCATACAATCAGACACTCCTTCTCTTCTTATATTAAAATAATGATCAGTCTCTGGGTATACTGGAATTGATACAACAATAACCAAACTGTAGGCAGAAGGACAAGAGTCAAAAGGATTATGATAGCAAACATTCCAGAATAGCATGTGGCCACCCAAAATATTCCATTGCTCCATTGTAATAAAAGAGGTTCTCATGATTTTCATGCCTTTGGTTTGATACATGGTTGTGAAATGTATTGTTTTAAAAGATGTGCTTACAAACTGAGTAAACGATATTACATAAACAACAGCTATAGAGTCAGTCAAAAGCAGGTTCAATGTCAACATTCTCCAAAATCGAGCCAATCGCTGATGAAGAGGACGAGTTATAAAGACAACACATTGATACCCTCATTATACATCTCCGACCAAACATATAGCAGTAATAAAAGTACTAAAGGGTACGCTTGCACCCACATACCAAGACGCAATAGCAGTGAGAGCATTTGCATGACATGTCACTGAAAATTGAGCAGGTGGAACAGGAATAGCTGTCAGGAAATTGAGATTCCATATGCTGAAAGGTAAAGTGGTGCTACTTAGTTTGTATAGTTCCTCATAGTTTAAGTTTGCTTGGCTACTGTGACCAAACCAATGACTAGAAAATCCATGCAAGGATAATACCAACCTGGTAATGCTAATAGTAATAACCTGACAGTAAAGATATATATCCATTGATAGATCCATTAATATCTTCATATTAAATCAAAATTAAAGTCACCATTACTGTAACAGGTACTATCTCCAGAAGTATGAACTTCAACCATCCCATGTGCTCATCATTCAAACAGTCTACACATTCCAAATACAAGGAATTCAGTGGTATGCCATAGTTATCAATGCACATTCCACATAGAGCCCTGTTCGCTGAGCTGCACACTTGACAAAGTTGTTTCTATCAAAGTTAGAACTACATGTGTAGTTGTATAGAAATAAGGACATCGTCCAGTTACTTCTTTAGAAGTACTACTATCATAAGAAATACATTGCCACATTTTTCTCTTTGACATATCTCTTATTCTGAACCAAGTTCACTTAAACCACAAGTTGAATCACAGGCATCACATTTAATTGAAGATGACAGCAAAACAAGTTCTCATCTAAGGAGCATTGACCAATTTGACTTGAATCATAGGATGATAAAATGGCCATTTACATTCTTTGAAGCTGACTGTCAATCGAACTTGAAGAGATGCTGGTCCCTAAAGTTTCTACTCTCAACTCAACTGACTCATTATAATAGACTCTGCTGATACTCCTTCGACAATGATAGAGAATAACCTTCTTGTCCTAACGTTTTACAATTGCTTCTTTCTTGATTGAGAAAAGTAGGCCTTACCTGGTTCAACGATGCAGACCCTTAAATCAATATCCTGTACCTCATCACCAGTCCCCCATCCCATACTTCACACTGGTAAATGAAATGGATCTCCTGGTTGCACCATACTTGAAAGTGTTTTCCTTTTGACTTGTAAATAAGCAGGTGCTGAATTGACATTGTCATCACAATTATTTGGATAATAAGAAAAGGGCTTCCAGCAGAAAGTGTATTTAAATCATTGTCATTCACAGACCAGGATGGTTCTCATTAGTCGCACCAACATGGTATGGCATTCATTTGCATAAATAGAAGAAATTTTAATGTATTGGTTGTATTTTGGTCATCTATTTCAAAATGTTATTTGTAAAGTTAAATTGCTCTTCCAATCATCAGGATGCTTAGTGGAGTTGTAGTAATTGCAAGAAACACAATGAGGAGGAGAGTTGTGTGTTGGTTTATTTGAGGTACAGAATGTCAGAATATATAGCACCACCTAATTCTGTGGCAGTATTGTTGATAAAGTGAAGGTGTGTGATTGTAAAATAAAATAACTGCAATCATACAGGCAATAGCACCACCATATTTGCAATATTATTAGAAAATACAATAGATGATTCAGATTGAACTTCTATATGAGATGCGTGTATTCAAGAGCTACCCCTTCATTCTTAATAATGTTATTGGAACATTTGGAGAAGATGCATACATCAAATTAAGGGGAATATTACTGCTGTACAAGGGTACCCAAACAAGGAAGGCTTGTGAAAAAGCTGAGCTTGTTTGTTTCTCACATACAGGCATATTACTGTTAAATTTTGCTCCTTTGATGTGAACAGATAGGCAAGTTTGCTGACATGATGACTGAAATGACTGAGAAAAGTATGCAGCAAATCCTAGATTAGCATAATTTTTGAGTAAATGTCAATTATTGATGAACACTTCATTGAATTGAGACTTTGAATTCAAACTCACTTCAGTTGAAAGCCCACCTCCTGCTATTCCAACATTGTTACTGAAGACAGAGTTCTGAATAGTAATATTATTACAATTTAAATAAGATTCCCTTCCTGTTGCAAACAACACTTTTCCTCCACCTCCTGCCCCATCTGTGTCCCATTTTTCAGTTTTGAATTCCTTGT
The DNA here is from genome assembly GCF_016097555.1 of Gigantopelta aegis. Taxonomy (NCBI): domain Eukaryota; kingdom Metazoa; phylum Mollusca; class Gastropoda; order Neomphalida; family Peltospiridae; genus Gigantopelta; species Gigantopelta aegis. The sequence continues at coordinate 82,166 of NW_024532884.1, read as the reverse complement.
TTGGCATTCTCTAAAATCTGCGAATCTGAATTATGATGGTGTTTGATGATGATGAGTCGAGCAGAGCAACATAAAATCCACCTCCAAATTTAGCTTTATTGCTTTGCAGTGTTATATTGTGAAAGTAAAAGAAATTATCTGTGCTATTGCCCTTGAAGATAATAGAAAATCCTCCTCCTTTTCCAAAAACAAAGTTGTTATAGCCCAAACTAACAGTTTTGTATGTTTGTAAAATTGCCATGATAGGCAGCATTGTTAATGAGTTTGTGTGTATTTATAGTGTATAAAGTCTTGCTCACACAAGTAGCATTGTTGTTTATGGCACAATTGTCATTAATAGATGAGTTTGCAATTGGTAAACAGTATGTAAATTCAATTTGCAATCCACTGCCACCATAGGTGGTAGCTGCTCACAACTCCAGAAGGGATTATTTGAAAAGACAGAGTCAATAATATTCAACATGACCAAATACATTGTACATAGTGAGTCCTGTACCATTAGAAGAATCAATGTGTACATTGGACAAGACACATTATTACAAATAGACATATATAATGCTACTTGATAGTGTAAAAGCTCAAATGAATCTGCGTAAAAGTCTCTGCTAGTGCTTTGTTTGAATAGCTCCACAGTTCATGATTGTTATATTGCTAATAACTAGATTAATAAGATAATGAAAAGCCAGGCCAACCTGAGGTGCACCATTTGATAATAACATCAGTTGGATGGCTGCCATGCCAGCAATTTCTATTGCATACAACGATGACATATTTGTCTCATAACCAGGATTTATGTGTAATTGCCAGGAAGAATAGAGACCATTACTCCTATCCTCCATTTTTGTACTCCCTTCAGTGCTAGATTCAAACTAGCACAAGGAGAGTTATTTGGCTCCCAGCAAGAAGAATTGTCAATCCCAGTATGGTTAACATATATGTTATAAGGTAGTCCATCACCCTGGTAAGTAATTGAAACAACAGAATAACAAAGACTGAGAGAGCAACCATAGCAGTTTAGTAAAGCAAGGGTCAACCCTCTAATCAAAACAATTATCATACCTGTATTTACAAGTACTATGCTATTATAGCACGTATTAATTATACATACAATGAACACTATACACTATGCATAACATCTGTATGTCTGGCTCTGTTACCATTTTTGTCTAAAAAGCATACATTTATATTAATTTAGTAATTATATTAAACCAGAAATCTTAATATATGGTAGAGTAACATACATTTAGGAAATGCTCATGCATATCCCCAGCAATGCATGAACGTATGACCACTATATAGACTAAAATAATAAACATAAGCTTTTAAGATACTTGAGCACATACTATGTATGATACTAGCAGTTAAGATAGAAGACTCTTTTGTCTAACATCTTGCAAGGCAATATGTGCCTCTAGTTCACTTCAAACTGCATGTGCCATGTATAAATATCTTTTCTTCGACTATTTGTCTCTTCAATAAAAAGATATTACTTGTCAAAGTTTATTACTAATTAAGTGTGTATGCTATACTTTGGCAAAATGATTGGAACAATAAAAGAACAAAGACACTTTGATGCCCGTTCTTTCAATCATTTACTTGGCATGACATAACAAACGACCTTATAACAACATATTCTGTCAGTTATGCTCATCTAACATTGATATCTATCTCATTGTGCTAAAAGCCTAAAATAAGTGTCAATCAACATATCAAAACAGTTATTACATATGACTGTCTCATAGTAATGTACTACTACACTAGATAACACCTGTAGAATCATCTTTCATTTAGACACCTTGAAATAATGAGCAGTTATAGTTATAATGACATAAGTAGACACAGTGAGGCTATATATTGGTTGATAGTCAAAATGTGTCTGTGTGTGGGTGCATAGACTGATAACAGTGAGGTTGTGCACTTTCAAGCAAAAAGTTACAGTTATGTTGTAATTGTGATTAACTAGTTAACACTTATTATAATAAAACTCAAATAATTTTAATTACATATGTCTATAATAAATGATTACCTATACCAATTGGCCAGAATAATATGATACAACTTTATTCATTAATGAATTTAGTTAAAAACGTTCAATAGAATTCATTAATGACATTCTGAGCTGTTACCATTCTAGTAAACTTTTTAACATTGATATTCATAGTTACCAGTAACAAGTACTAGTGTCAATACTGGTAAACCAGTGTTCTAACGAAATTAGTCAAGTCATAGACATCTAATACATTATGTAAACTTTTGTTATATAGTCTATCTATCATATAATGATAAACATAGATATTAGAGTTATGACTGAATAATAGTTAGGAAGTACTAGTGTCAGTAATCCCCTTTCCTTTTACTGTGATCAACTTAAGAAAGATAAGATGCATCGTTTTACAAAGATGAAGTACACAGACGTTACGCTCCTTAGCCTAGACTGGTGTCGTCCAAAAGATCCGCCTATTTCATTAGGTTCTGCCTCTATACTGATTAATCTTTTATCGAGAGGGTGTAACGCTAACGCTTTACCATTCAATGTCAATTCTCCTCAGTTTGACACTAACGAGGTAGTCCAACAGATATTCGATCAACGTCCAACTGAGAGTACACTGCTGGGAGTTGGGGCTTTTGTATGGAACGAATCTCACCTTCAAACAATACTATCCCGTCTTCAGAGATACAATTTTCCAGGTAGCGTTCTCTTAGGGGACCTCAGATTTCCTATACTAGTACACATCCTCAAAGTACTATCCTCTTGCTGACATCTTTTGTCGAGGGTACGCAGAGCAAGCTGTCTACAACTAGTTACAACATCTACTATTGATAAGCCATTTCCAGATATTGTAGGAATTGTGTATAAAGGTCTACCAGATTTAAAGTTGCAAGCAACTTGTGATTTAGAAACATTGCCAAGTCCATATCTTATGGGAGTGCTGCCGCCACAAACATTTATGCGATGGGAAACTCAACGTGGCTGTCCTTTCCGATGTTCTTTTTGTCAACATCGTGAGAGAGTCATTTGCAACAAAAGGTCTCCAAAAAAGAAGATCTTTTGGAATAAATCGTTTGATTGAAGAATCAAAATGGATGTCACAAAACGCTGTGACTGATGTAGCAATTTTAGATCCTACATTCAATTCTGGTCCTAATTATTTAAAAGTAATGGATGCTCTCATTGCCAGTAATTATGGAGGCAAGTTTCTCTCCAATGTCGATTTGAGATGATCAAAAATGAATTCCTTGAAAAAGTTGTTAAACTAAATGATATTGGTGCCACAGTCATCTTAGAGTTTGGGCTACAAACTATTATACCAAATGAAGCTAAAGCAATAAATAGGCCAAATCGCATAAAGAAAATTGAAGAAGTCATTAAACAATTACACTACCTCAAAATATCATTTGAAGTTTCGTTAATTTTTGGGTTACCTTTGCAGACATTGGAGTCATTTAAACAGTCAGTTAATTTTTGCCTTGAAAATAAAGTCCCAGTTATTAAAGCTTGGCCTTTGATGCTTCTGCGTGGCACTCCATTAGATTCCTCAGAAATGAGGGAGAAATATCAATTAAAAGAAAGAAATATTTGTGCCAGTGAGGAAATTGACAGAGTCCAAGTAAATATACCACATGTAGTAGAATCTTCTACATTTAATGAAAACGAGTGGAAAAAAATGGCTGAAATAGCAAATACACTTGTTGAAACTGAAAATAAACATCCACCAAAATTATGATCAAAAATTTTTAAGTTATATCAAATGTTATTTTGATTCAATTAGATTATTTTGTACATCATGTAGTTTATAATTTTTAATGAAATGATTTTCTATTAGTTCATTTTACCTTGTCATTGAAGCATCTCGTCTCTTCCTTGGATTGCCTCTTCTTTCACCTCTTTTAATTCAGTTCCTTTCTCTTTATTTAGTTGTAATTTAGGGTTTTTCATTTTTATATTATTTACATTTCTTTGCAGGTTTTTCACTAATTTATTTATTTTCTAGAAAACAATTTCATAGTACTAAACTTTTGCCTTATCTCAGTGATGTTTGCAGATGTAATAACTTGAGATTCTGTTCTTCCCGTGCACATTAGAGCAAGTTTAAACTAGTGCATTTCCCAGTAACACACACACACACACACATTAAGAGTGACAACATTCCAAACATTTGTGATTGTGTATCATGGATACATATTATTGTAGTGAGTATGGCCTTCTGTTTGTAGATGACAACTTCAATGTAGAAATTTGTTGGTTGATTTAACTAATACAGGCTACATATGCAAAATGTAAACACAATACTATTTTGATTACTAATGTATTATAATTGTAGCTACATAAGCAGTAGTACATTTGTAATAAAAACAGTGTTGTGATTACTTTTTTCAACAAAAATAAGTTTGCTATTGCAATCTATAACCATAGAATGGTTGAATTAACCTATCAATTTTTACAGTGTTGAACTATGAACTTGAACTGTATGTGTTCTCTCAACTGAAGTATTAATGCTTTGATACTAAAAAATAATCTTCATAGGTTTGAATGAAATTTGAAATGAATTGTATTGTTTTTAAAGTTATACTTACCTGGATGAAATCATCCAATATCTTATTCTCTTTTCTAACCCAATCTTGTTCTTGTGACTAAATAAACTGAAGAGTTTCTTGATATTTAGAACAATAAAGACCGTCAATGTCACAGACACCAAAATAACCAGAACTAAATGTAATTGGCAATTATAGTTAAATAGTTTTCCTTGAAATTGTAATCAAGGTGTACATAACTGTAATCAGATGTGCATTTCAATGCTTACAGACAATCAAAAGTAAGTAGAGTCTGAAATAAGAAACATAGCATTTAATTTGATCATTATGTAGCATGAAATTTCCGATTTCTGCTTTATGATTATCACCATTAATGTGAATTTTTAACTAAATAATTACTACTCAGTCAAAGGAGAGTGACCATCTTGGATCTTGTCTAGCAATAACATCTTAATGGATATTTATGGAACAGCATATTGATCTGATAATACAGGCAGTTAATTATATATTATGCCATGTATATATCTTGTGCTAGAACTAAATAAATTTGGAGCTGGTGTAGATAATTTGGAGCTGGTGTAGACAATTTATTTTATTTTTAATTGGCGTAGTAATTATACAAATATAAGATTCATTCTTTGGGGGTGTTATGACATCAAAAGTCTATAGTCTATTGAATTAACAAGTAAAAGACTGGTTTTATTCAAGAGTAAACATTACATTCAGTTGTATTTAAGATAACGCAATTGTTAATGAATTGCTTGACATATCTATATGATATGTTAACCATATACAATTGATGAATAATAATTATTTTTTATTTTAGTGGACAAGATAGTAGTACATATGAATGTATCAATTCGTTGGACTAGACAGTGGACTACTTGGACTGCATAATCACTTAAAATACTAATTACATTGGTGTGATTATCTTTGACTATGAATTATTTCTTGAAATATATTTATCAAATTGGAATTGTAGTTTTGGTTGATTTCATGCATTAATTAAAAATATTAAAGTACAAAACCCTCAGCATACTGCTATACTTTCAGTTGACATATCATAAGATATCAATAGATACTAGATGTACTCATTATAATGACAAGCAAAGTTTTTATTGGAGTGGCTATATTAGCTCACAGCTTAGCTATTAATAGGTGTGGCGTGGGCTAGTTCATAACTTATGGGTGTGGTTGAAATGTCCATCCCAACTGCTTGTTCATAACTTAGCTATAGCCTCGTTAAAATATTGTTGATTAAACTTAGCTATTAATAGTTTTTGTGTTATTTTAGAGACGTCGTAACCAAAGTGACTTCCCAAGAGGAATAGTGTTTTAGAAGCAGAGAAATAAACACAAGTGATGAGACTCACTCGGGTATGCAAACAACTTTATTGTACCAGTAACCAGCATATTATCATAACTATTATGTCAAATCCTAGAAAGTCATTATATTTAGTACAGTACTGTAACTCTCTTATCAGCCAGGTGAATGTAATTATATAAGCTCATTAAAGTCTATATATTAGCCGAAAAGCTAGTATAGCAGGACAATTGTAAAGTAACTATCATATTCCTAAGTGTGACTGAACCACATATACTTATATATAAATTTATATAGAAACTAAGAAAAAAAGTTTAATGAACTGTTCAGATTATTTGCCTCATGCTAAGATGATTTGGCAATAACTATAAGAATTATAAATATTACTATTAAGGATTGTACCTATTAATTAAATTTAAACAGCCCCTCCCCTAAACCTTAAATCTTAATTTAACTCTAAACTGACAGAATTACTTAGCCTTTATAAAGGTACATATATAGTAATTAAATGTAAAGTCCAAAAGGACCGCCTGAGATCTGGCATGGAAATGTCCGTACACATAGTTAGCATCAAACGACAATAAATGAACTGACAAAGAACTTATGTAAAAATGATTGTTATAGCAATTATTTTAACTTTAATTCCTTTTTTAACACAGGATTATGATAATCAAAAGGGCTTATAAAATTGTTGTCATTATAGTAGTAACCATAACAGTACTACTAATCATCATTTCATACTCATCATGGTGGCATAAGGACATTGTATTATTATCAGTATCATCATTGAATAATATTGAGACTGTAAATGAAGCAAAATCAACAGTTAAAAACAAAACTGTTAAAGTTACAACATCAAAGTCCATTGGTATATTGATTCCAACAAAACACAAATATTATTTTTGTTGTGGACCAGAAGAACTAATTGAAAATAGTAATCTTCCAGTTCGGATATTAAGTGATAATGAGAAAGAGGCAACAATATTATGATCACTATCAGAACTACTAAGAAATTTCATCAAAAGAGATTATCAATCTTATATGATACTTGGTTAACTGTAGTAAATGGTAGTAATGTGTTTTTTAGTGACTGATGGAGAAGATGATGAATATCAGGAAAAAAGTAAAAGTTAGGTAAGTACATTTTTAAAAACACAATTTTATGTAATTAACATTTGTTATTGTTAAATCTCTCTGCTTGACTTTTACAAGTATTGATTTTAATTTAATTGAATACTAACTCTTGTTCTTTGTTATTATTTATTAAGGTATCAATTATGTTGTTATATCTTGTGGACTTAATTACAGCAGGTATTTAATTTTATTTTAATATAAATATTATTACTTCTATTTTTAATTTCATAAGATGGAGTTTATGTTGTAAATCAGGAGAAGAAATGGCACTAATGGCACAGACCAGAAAATAAACATTATGAGTATGTGGTTTTAAATGTATATTATAAACAATGTATCAAAGGATTATTGGTTTGTTTGTTAATTTGTTAGTATATATTGTTTTGAGGAACATGAAAATCATAAAAACTACTGATTTGTATGTATGTGTTCAAGAGGGCATGTATGTGACAGATTAACCTTTGCATAAACTTAAAACAGGATGGTATTTTTTTGTAGTTAACATGACATTGAAATTATATGTTATTAAAATGTTATTTTTTTCTTTAAGTTGGTTTTGTCATCTGGATGATGATGTTTATGTTCTTATGGACAACTTGGTGAAACTTTATCAAAGATGGATCCTAAAACTGAAGCTAGATACATTGGGAAACCTTTAACTCCATGGAGAAGACCTTATGTAGTAAGTAGTAGTGTGTACATTGCTCTAAAATATCACAAGTATAATATTATAATAAGTTATTTCAAAAAAGCAATATTTTTAAAGATGACAATACTAAAAAGTAACTAGTTAATATATCACTACACAGCGATTTGATAGTATCATAAGTGGATTTAATTGTCTTCCTATTGGATAATAGGAAATTAGTGTATAAAAATATCCATGAATTTCATAATCTTAAAGCGACTTACAAAAATTATTTGTGAATTACCTAAATAAAGGATGGTACTATAGTACGATCCTTTATTTAGGTAATTGAATTTGCAAAAAGTTTTATGAATGCAATTTTTTTATAGCTCGATTGGAGAAACAACATAGTGAAGGTAATTTACTTTTTCACAGACTACAATTGGATTTGTGCTGTTTTAGGGCAAGTATCGAAAGTACCATGCTGCTGCCGGTCCTATGTACTGTTTATCTAGACTTATGTTAGAAAAAGTCAAACCTTGGTTAGGGTAAGTAAAATTTTGTCTTTGCTGGTACTTATGTGTGTGTACAAATCATTTACATGGTTTAGTCTCTCCAAAGATAATGACTGATATCATTATTGTATAGATTATACACTGAATTAATGATTCTACTGAATTTGTTGAACCAAATACCAAAGATATGAATCAGTAGTAAATGTACTGACGTATATAACAAACTTTTTCTACCATGCAATGTGTCTCTGGAAGTTTATAAGCACACTTAAAATATCATTTTGTCATTTCAACCATGCATTGTCTTTTTTATCAGATTCTCATCAATATGATGTAAGCCTATTATTGAGTTAACACAAACCTTAAACTGATCTAACTCAATATTTACAAAGCCAAATAGAAGTCAAAATTACTCTTTGTAGTTTATTTCTAATAATTGAAATTATAAGCAAGAGATAGATACTGTTTCAACTTAACTAACTGGGTTAGTTCAATATCTGCTTATAGCTTCTGCCATGATTCAATTATTATAGGAAAGTGGGTATAAAAGCTATGTGGTTGTAGATACAATTAGTTTACTTTAATTTATGCATATTAAGTTAAACATTCTAATAGCAACAATGTAAATAGTGTCAGTGATAGTAATGTCATTATATCTACATATTATAGTACTAATATTATGAAAACTAGTCTAGCTGGCTAGACCCTCCTCCTTTTTTTATAAGCTGACATTCAAAGGAGGGTCTAGAAGGAAACTAGGCTTACTGGCCCATTAGCATGAATGGAATGTGAGTCACTACTGCAATGTTTATTAAACTGTTATTGCAATAGCCACATGAACTTGAAAGTTGTGATGCCAAGCTAACAAATAATAACTGAAACCTAGGGATATCTTGCAGTACTAAATAATTTTTTTTAAAGAAATTGTTTTTAAGAAAATTCCAGGTTGTTTACCATGCTGCCTGCATACACTTTGAGAGCTTTCACTTTCTAAAAGCACATGCAAATATCATAGGGTGTTACAAGTGTCTAACCAGAAAACAAAAAGAACTATTCAAGTTATCAGATATATGGTATACAAACAGTTAATCACTTAATTATCAAAAAATCAAAATACCAATATTGTTATTGCCATAATCGTCTTGTCTTCCTAGGCTAAAATACAGCATTGGAAGTTGCAGATATAAACAATTTCAGGGAAGATAAGAGTTTGTCCCCACATGTGTAACAGTAACATCTTTTTCATTTAGTGCTTTTCACTGATCTTCCATTAGATCTAGCAATGGTGAATTAGCTAAATACAATTAATGAACACTCATCAGAGGATATTGGCGGAATGTCCTCGTATTTAATGTAATAATCAATAACAAATAGGAGAACTTGATATATAAGAAATAAAACAATGATTTCCTTCTAAACTTTTAAGATGGCCTTTCTTTGCTCATGTTTAAACAATTACAAGTCATTTGAAGACAGTCTAATCAAGATTAAAGTTGCCAGTAGCTCCTTTTTCCTCCATATATAACTCCACACTGCAATTGCAATAACAGTTTATAACCACTAATATATATTGCTGTAGTGCCCCACATTCCACTAATTCCAATGGGGCAATAAGCCTAGTTTGCTTCTAGACCTTCCTCTGCCTATCAAAAGGAGGAGGGTCTAGCTAGCTAGACTATATAAACACACTTATTGGTGTTGTTGCTATATGTTATAGTGAATACATGATGTTTTACTTTTATGACATTTTCTTGTCTTAATGTATCATTCAACTATTGCTAAGATGTTGTAAAAAACAACACCTAAATAATAGAATTTTTCTTGTGAATACATTTCAATGAGCAATCTAAAACGTGAGATACTGATGACATAATTAATATGATTTCTTGTCCAGGATATTGTTCAAATGATACACTTACAGTATTATATTATCTGGATTAACTTTCTTTCTGACTTATTATATAGGGATGGTATTACAATGGGTAAAACATGTGATAAAATACTAAAGCCAGAGGATGTGACTGTTGGAATGGTTGTAGGTGAGAGACTAAATTGTTTTAAGTATAGTTATATACATGGTCATGTATCTATGTATGCATGTATGTAAGGTTGGTACAATGTTCTTGTTGTTTACAATACAATATAACTCTAAAAATAGAAGGATCTTAGAGTAATTTATAGTGGATCATTTAAGTTTTGGTCTTGCTTTGAATATTTCATACTGGTTGGAACAGGCCATAATAGCCTATCAGGTAGATGCATGATAATCAAGTGAAGCATTAACCAATATTAAAGGAGAAATATATATATATATATATATATATATATATATATATAATATATATATATTATAATTATATATAAACCCAAAGTTTATATATATATTTATATTGTACTATTCTATGCTTTAAATGACCTTTTCATGTAAAGGTCTGAGGTACTCACAAATTAAATGTGATGTGAGCTTCCATGGTGCATTCCTTTGCCATATTGTAACAGCTTACTATAGATGTCAATGAAGAAAAGCTAGTTTTTATACTATTTATAAAGCAATCATCACTCAAAGGATGGTATAACTAACCTTTGTGGTATACCATTAACAGAAATGATCAGTTTTTGTAACCTTTTTCTGGAAAACTAATGTGTATGTGAGCTTCTGGTAAATATCATTTTATAGTTAACACTTCAAACTTTCGATTGCTATATGCATAAAAGAATAAATGATACTGTATCAGAGTCTCATTATGAGAAACATGGAGCTTTTCTTCATTGACTTCTATAGGACAAGTTGGCACAGGAATGTACCTCAGAAGTCCATGTTACATTTAATTAGCGAGTATTAAATATCTTGGACTTTTACATGAAAAGGTCCCATTGACCAATCAGATTGCTCCATTTCATGTGAATAAATGAGTTATGCATCTTTCCACGAGGTGTATAAGTTCTTATCCACTCTATTCTGAGGCTATGATTTCCAAATCACTAAATCTTTTATAACAAACATTGTGAAATTTAGGTTAATAATAAATAAGTTAGCAATATCAAAATATACATCAACTCAAGAATGTTTGTATATGAGCACGATACTCCTGAAAGCATGCAACAAACAAAGACTGAGATTTAGAGAATGAATGCTGAGTGGGCTGCTGAAGAATTCACTGGTAATCTCACAAGGTCTTCCTCTAAGCAAAGGGCTGGCCTTGGAAGACAATTCAATAGTCAATTTTTCCATTGACAGAGTCTAATAAACTTTTCCATGTGCTTTAACACCATCTTTGATTTTTCAAATATAATCCTCTGTTTAGTTGTAACAGCTGTTGTTACCAATTCAAGTTGGAATCTCTAGATAATCAGCTCGACTGAACATCAAAGCAGGGGATGGGACTAATGAAGGTGTTACTCTCTAGCAGAATAGTCTTGTTGTGTATTGTAAACAAAGCGTAAATAAGAAAGTCCATTTCTTCCGTTAGAAGTAAAATGATAAATGTTCATTTGTAAGGTAAAGCTAATAGGAGATCTGATGTACACATATCAAAAGCAGCGTATTTAATAGAACTATTGAAATGAAGCAGTCAGATTGGTCAACATAATACGAGTCAGTTATACACCTCCATCTCATTAGCCAAATGTTCCAGTCTGTGCATGTCCATTGGTCTATAAATCACTATAACCTACATATGTATATATATGTGTGTGTGTGTGTGTGTCCTTTCTAATTCTTTTGTCCATTCATCAAACATGTTATAATGTGGAAATGGAAGTGATAATGATGTCATCACCATCCTTTGTTAATATTTTGTAACTGTTATTCTAAATTGTGATAGATTGTATCATTAGTTTTGAGCTCCATTTGATGTCCATTTCATTTCTCTTTTTCACTCTCTCTCTTGCTCTCTCTCTCTCTCTCTCTCTCTCTCTCTCTCTCTCTCTCTCTCTCTCTCTCTCTCTCTCTAGAATTACTGGCCAATGAACGGTTTAACACGCACCACACTTAATCTATCCACCATTCAATGGTTTTATCTAAATTTAAAGTAGACCAAAAATTTTAAAGCAACAGGTGAGAAATACAACATTAATTAAGAAAGTACTCATGATGTTGTCTTTTTTCCATTCAGGTTAGTTTTTTTTGCTTATGGCTGTGGTCAATTATGTCATAATAAAAAATACAAAAACAATGCAATTATTATACCTAATGCAAAATTTCCATACGAAGATGATCAGTCAAGGTATAATACATTTAATTTTTTCAATATGAATATGTATTTCATTATTTATATAGGTTTAAATCCTTTCATTTGTCTTTATACCCAAAGGCTTCCATATGTAATGAAATGGAAAATAAATCAATGTGATTAAAGATTATTACTTTTGAAAAATGCAACTCTACCCATGTACTCCTATAAGTTAATGAACTACTATATGTATTATAATAGTTTTAACAGACCTTATATAAAATTAATTTGCATAACCAAAGTTTATGAGACCACCATGTATCCAGTTCATAAGTGTGTGTCTGTGTGTGGTAAGATACAAGCTGCTCTAATGTGAGTCATCACTGTATATACATGTGACGGGCTCCAAGTATGCACTACATCATCACTATAGATATTCTCAAATGACAGTAAATTATCATAGATTATCCTAAAGGCCTTATCTGATAAACATGATGTTACTTCCACTTCAATAAATGAAGTCCCATTAACCATAACACGTTTGTCCTGTTTAGAGGAAGACAGTAAAAGAATATAAGAAACTGGTAAACTGCATTTACATATAATTAGTTAAAGTGTAAAAATAGAAATTGACAATTATCTAAAAGGAAAACAAATAATTAAATTAAAAACAACAACTAAAAGCAAAATCAATATCCAATTAAGTGAAATCAACAGAAATTTAAGGCAGAATAATAATTAAAAACTAATAATCTAAAATCTAAGATAGTCAAAGTATAGATTAAATGTAAAAAATTATATGTTTAATTAATAACTAAATTTAAAAAGTTGGCAGTCCAATGAGAGAAGAGAGTTCAGTCCAGCAGTGATAAAGAGTTGCTCCCAGTTCAGACAAAAACCCAGAGAGAGGTTAAGGAAGAGGTTCAAAGAAGTCCAAGTCCAATTGAGTTGATAGTTGAGAAAAATTTAAAAGAAGTATTAACTTCCAAAGAACAAAAGTTTTAATTAATCTAACAAAAACATGAACAAAAATGAGATATTTCAGTTTAAATGTTCTTGTTAAGAAAAAAGATTATTGACAATTTATATTAATATAATATTCATTTTAATATTGCTTTTGAAAAGTAACATATTTAAATAATGACTTTAAAAGGTAACATAACAAATATATAACAAAAACAAATTAAAACAAAAGAAACAAGAATTAGAGTCCAAGTCTTGAGATTAGTCCAGTTCATAAGTAGAGACTCCAGTCCAGTCACCAAAAGATCCAGAAGTGAAGATATTACACAGAGAAAGAAAAAAGGGATAAGTGAATAACTAGACTGTTGAAAAGTTTGGAGAGATCCCAACTTTTCCATCAGAGCCACTCCTACAAGAAAAGAAAAAGCAATTACAACTGAGTCAAAGGTATACTATATCTCCACTAAAAGAATGTATAAACACAGACCATCAGTTGTGAAAACAGAAAACATAATGATGATCAGATTCTGTGACATAAATTATACTTGTTTTTCTATTATATTTCTTATACTAAACTGATCTGATGACCTTTTAAATGAATAAGACATTTTGTGTTTTGAAAGTAATTAAATTTATCAACTACTGACTACAAGTTTGGCAGATCTAAACAGTCCATGGTCCATCATCATTATACTGAACTTACCTCACTCCTATACTACCATAAAAATAGTACTGTATAGTAACTAGTACAGGTACAACATTGCGTATTGGCTGACTAGATTTAAATAATTTATAATGATACTTTAATGAAGTAGTTGAAAACCTTTGTGAAAAAAACTTACAGCCTGTTCGCCCACGTGAAAATATTAAAATAACCCACCAGCACAGTTTTACGCATGCGCAGTTGTATCAGGACCACGAGGACAGCTGAACACGTGCTCTTCGGTATAAAGTTAGTTGGGCTCTAGCTAGTAGAAATATGGACGCAATGGAGAACTCAATAGAGACATTTTGGGGGTAAAGTAGTATAAAAACTTATTACCTCCAGTTCTATTAGCTGCAACAAGCATTTATTAAGCAAATCTTTGATATATTGTATATTCATATTTTTCAGCTCAAGAGCTGTCGTCAAAAAGGAAAGTGTTTTGAATGGGACGGAGAAGATGATAGATCAGAGGGACTAGAAAGTACTGTTGAATTAAGAGGAGTAAGTTTAGTGAACATTTGTATTGTGGCAATATATAGTGTGTCTCTATTTAAAATTTGTCATTTTAGTTTTTACTGGTGTCTTTAGTATCAGATTTGTTTTTAAGTTGACTTTTCAGCTGCCAGTAATAGAACAAAGTACTCTTATTGGAAATTTAATGCTATATCCAGACCCTAAACCTCAAACATCAGAACCTAAATGTCTTAAATTATAGCTTTCTGTTACTGGCACTCTAGGCTTTTTATTTCCCCTCAAGCTTTTCTTTCAGTGCATTTAAATCGCACGTGTTTATCTGACAAATTATATACTTCATAAATCCTTTTAAATTTGGCACTCTAATTTACAAAAGATATAATTATTTTTGATGAAAATACACATGAAGTTTCATCATAAATTTTTATAAGCACTTGTCTTATAGAATGCACTTAACAAATTTCTCTATGTACATGAGTCCACTTCATGATAGGAACCTTTAAAGTGTTTCTTTTGTGTTGCCATTTTCAAACTTAAGAGTTATCTTAGTTGTCTCCTTAAAACGTAGCTAGCACTCTTCACTATTAGTGTTATGCATATTTAATTTTTGAAGTGGTAATGCTCTCCAATTTTGTTAAACCAACTGTATAGCAGGTAATTTTGGAGGGAGAAAATATTGACAAATTGATATGAAGTAAAGTTTGATGAAATTGAATTGGAGGATGACCTCTCTTGACTATGACCACACCCCTAATTAAATGTTGGAGGATAAAATTTTAGCAAATAAGATGCAATTGCCAAATTTGTCAATATTTTTCTCCTCCAAATTATCTGCTGCACCATATTTTTAAACAATGAATATTATAATTTAGCTCAAAAGTATTGTACAGAAATCTAATTGCTATTTTTAAAAGATACATATTACAAGGGCTGGACTGTGAAAACAAATGAAATGTGCATTACAAACAATGGTCTTAATAATCATTGTTAAATTATAACTTCTGCCAAGTTTCTTTTGAATGTACGACATCAGCATCTCAAGTGTTAAATCTATAATTGCAGATGTTGTCATTGTCTTTATATGCCTGAAAGTGAGCCCTTGTTAACTCAAAGTTTCTCTCTAATAAGTGGTCATATTTGCACTGTTTATTTGCCACAGGCGTGTCCAACATTTCATTATGGTGTGTCCAATTTCCTACAGTGCTAAATTATTCAGTCTTTCTCCATCTAGATCAAAGCTTATATTCACTTTGATCTATACTAAACAAGACTTACATTATTATAATATTATTAATATAATGATTGTTCAAAGAATCATCCTATAATTGTTTTAGAAAGATACTAACCTACAATGAAACACTGACTAGAGCTGCTACAAAAATTGCATAACTAGCAGCAGTGTCAGTAGAAAACTAATAGATAGTAAGCTAGCAAGAACTTCAAAAATTATCAGTCACACACATTGCAGCTATGGTTAACAAAAATTCACTTTATCCATCAGCTCTCAAAAGTTGCATACAATAATACATTAAAATAGTGGGACTGGACATCTACATTGATACTATATGGTCCAAAATGATTTTAGGACTCCCTAACATATTGTACATGCCAGGCAGTAATCTTATTGTGCCATGCAACATAATCATATCACATGACATGTGTACATGAAAGTAGACTTATAATTTTGTTCAGCTTTTTATGACACAGCACTATCTTCATGGAATAAACTTCATTTCTGCTACTTAACTGTTTTGCTTTTCTTTACAGGCTTGTCTTGGTGTATCTGCTAAGGCAAATGAACGAAACTTGTTGCACTAACTACTGAAGATAGTGAGGGAGAAGAGATGAAACATGTAATAGTTTCACTAAGATTAGAGAAAAATGAACAGGTATTGTGTAATGTTAGAGTGTGTGTGTGTGTGTGTGAAGAGAGAGATAGAGATGTATTGTAGTATGCACATAATTATTTCCAAACGTATGCTTTTATATTGACATTAATGTGACATTAACTCTTTGTACCTGGAAAAGATAACATGTGAGTAAGCTCAATATTAGTTTAGGCCATGTTGTATTTTGTAACATGTATTTATATTATAATGTAATTGTTGCCTTTATATTAAAGTTTTTTGGCAGTGCATCCTATGTGGCAATATGGAAAGCTGAATGTTTTATAATCTGATAGAAATCTACGATGTTTCTATTATTAATTGTTCTATTGTCGTTATTTAGGTTCCTCTCTTTATCTCTTTACAACCTCCTGTAAAGTTAGAGTTAGTACAAGGTAACTATTAATATATCAACATTTATATGGACACACACCCACACACATATATATATATATGACTGCACTGTTATATTGCCATGGACCTGTCCAACATGACATTATGGGTGTGTCCAATTTCCTACAGTGCTACATTATTCAGTCTTTCTCCATCTAGATCAAACTTATGTTCACTTTGATCTATACTAACAAGACTTACATTATCCTAATATTATTACTTTATTGTGATTTAATAGAGTTACTAAGCCTTTCCACTCTAAGAACACATGTACTTGTCAATATATGATGACTATATCCTATATTAATACTACATTGTGTTTAGTGGTATTTTCTTAATCATTAATTGAGTGTTTGTAAAAAAAGATAAGGGTTTGTTATTTATAGCATGTTTTCTAGGTTAATGTGAAGTATAGTCAAGTAGTCTGATTGGTCAGAGGTCATGTGACTACTTTACACACGTTTTTATTATGTAGGATCTGGACCAGTGCACATAACAGGACAAATGACAACAGGTGAGAGGTAGCTCCACCCATCATTAATCAACCCCACCCTCTCTATTGTTATACTAGTTTCTTGTCTCTGACGATGATGATGAGTATGAGGAGGAAGAGGAACAGGAACAGGAAGTAATTAAACCAGGTAAGTGTTGCTATGGAACTGTTGTCATGGTAGCTGTGCCATATAATAACACCACAGATTAGTCAGCATACCTTGCTTTATGTTGTAGTAGGTGTGTGTTTACTGCTGTTGGTAGATTATATATAAGATTGGGTGGGGCTTTGTTTTGAAGCGCCCTAATTTTGTTAAACTGCACAAAAGAGTAGAGATGCCATATTAATGGTTATTATCTTGGTGCATGTGCAGACACTGTTTACCCATCTCCATCATGAGATAATAAAGGTTACTAATTCGTGTTATCATTTTATGTTTGTTTTAGACTCTTAACAAAAGAGGCTCCTACAAAAATCAATTTGAAGGTAAATAACAATATCACTATGTGTATTATACTTGTATATTGTGCTACCTTGTCTATAGAAAGGTCTGGTGACATCTACACTTCCTAAAACTAACAAGGTACTAAGATACACAATATTTTGTTGTTTATTTACTGACATTATCTTTTTTATGTTGTTACTATTTGTTATTTAGACAACTAAGAAGGAACCAGAAAATGAGAGAAGATATGAAGTGAAGACAATGATAATGAGACATCTATGGATATTACATCATCTCCTGAGAAATCCCGTGAGTGACTTCAGACTGACTAAAATGGAACAGAGAGAATATTACATTTATTGTTTTTGATCTTTTCTAATAGTTAAAAGAAAGGCTCCTGACAATGAAGATAATGATGGTGTAAGCTCTCTCTCTCTCTCTCTCTCTCTCTCTCCTCTCTCTCTCTCTCTCTCTCTCTCTCTCTCTCTCTCTCTCTCTCTCTCTCTCTCTCTCTCTCCCTCCCTCCCCTCTCCTCTCCTCTCTCATCCTGTCTCCCTCCTCCTCCTCTCTCTCCCAATCATCCCTCTCCTCTCTCTCTCTTCTGGTCAATGATTACAATCATGCACCACTCTGAAACAACCTGTACTAATTCACTAGTACAATATCTTATGTTGTAACATATTACTCCATCAACTCTGAGACCAGATATTGTAACAACTATTACAATAAATGATCAAATATACATGTAATATCGTACGCAGGAGGATGATGAGAACGAGGAAGAGGAGGATAGTGAGGAAGATGATGATAGTGAAGAGGAGGAAGAAGAGAGTGAAGAGGAACAGCAACCACCTCCAAAGAAGGTACAGTCACTACAGAATGTTTGAACAACGATCATAATAGTCTCTTTTCAGACTAAAGGTGTGTCAGGGAAAGCTGCAACTCCGTTCTACAAAGAAAACTGGCAAAAATCAAAGTCGTACTCCTCAACCTACTAAGCCATTAAAACCTGCAATCAAGACACCACAGTCAATGGTAAGTTGGAGAAATTGAAGTAGTCTTGTCTGGTCTGGTATGAATGTTTTTTGACAACGACAAAATCATATAAACAAAGGAAATTATATACAACACATTATGTACGATATACTACATTCTATTTACTTACTTATGTTCTATTTTGTTTTACAGCAAGTTAAAGGTAGTAAGGATGATAAAAAGACCACACCAAAGGTATTACTGTATGTATAAATATGTTATCTTTACAATCTTAGTATAGGGTGTAATGAGTTTAGATGAAATAAAGAAAAAACTCATTCAAGTAAGTTTCATTCACTGTGTGTGTGTATGTGTCTCCTTATCTTCTTATGTGTTATATTGTTGTTTTTTTTTCTAGTCTCCTAATATACCCAAAAAATTAGACAAATTTAATAATTATGTGTCCAATACTTATAAAGTAGCTGATAATAGTGTAAGTTATTAACAAATGGATGGATACACAGATTAGTAGATAGGTACACACACACACACACACACACACACACACACAACACACACACACACACATATATTGTCACCAATGATTACCATGGTATCAACTGCTGTACACATTCTGAATTATATTATGTTGATCTGTTAATATGAGGTGGTGACTTAGATTGCTATTCATAATAATTTAGCCACGTCCATAACCCACACCCTTTAGCTCATTTCATTACTTTAGATTAAGAAGCAACTGTGGGAATTTGTTCAGAAGAACAGAAAATAATTCCACTTGAAACCAATGACTTTATATGTATAATTGAGACTACCTACAATATTATTATTATAATGATAGGTGCTGAAATCAATTGATCTTTTTGGAATGATAATTAAACCCACTTTGTACTAACTATTTGAAAGAACTATTTCACTATGCTATAACTAAACCCTAAACTCTAAACCCTAAACCAAAACCCTATGACCCATAGTGATGTCATCATCAGTATATATTATGTCTATGATTAAAGATTTAAGTTCATGTATAAAGATTAAATGGTACATATATCATATATCCATAATTGATGACCATAATAGATATCTAGTTAGTAAATCAGAAAAGATTGAGAAGTCACATTGAGCTATTGTCACTAGTACTGTCCTGTATTAATAATAATTATATATTTTATATTCATAATAATGAAAAGAAGTATTACTACAAGGAGGCGCTTAGAAGAGGCTGAGGTTTTGGCTATGTTTATGATGATAACCCTGATTCTTAAGAAAGAAGAGTGGTGCAGCAACTTATAAAACAAGGTTTCAAAAAGTTGGCATGGCCATTTGTTCAGCCAATAAAGGTAATGTGCATGGTTTTACTGCACCAG
Organism: Gigantopelta aegis; assembly: GCF_016097555.1. Lineage (NCBI taxonomy): Eukaryota > Metazoa > Mollusca > Gastropoda > Neomphalida > Peltospiridae > Gigantopelta > Gigantopelta aegis. Next base: position 62,140 of record NW_024532884.1, on the reverse strand, counting down.
CTGTTCATGAAACATATCATATGGACACCAAGGTGAGGCTGATATTGCTAGACACAGTGAGTCTCAGCAACACAAAGCAAATGCTAAATACTAAAAGCCAATACCAAGTTGAACTTCATGGTACTCTGTCAAGCATTATCACAGTAAAAACTGGCCAATCCCAAGCTGTGCCATAAATTTGAGCCAGGTCAGGTGTAATTAAAACAGCTAAAACTGCAACCATGTTATATAACCAGTCCCCATTCCACTTCAATATACACCACACCTTCAATCAATAATATGATCAATGATAATGAATAAATTATACACTATCAGCACCTGAGCAGGTCTGATCTTACTCATCAGAGGTTGAGAGCTCTATAATATATAACAATCATAACATATTATTTAAAATTTCAAACTTACGACACTTAAATAAAGCCCACGTGTCTGTGTGCATAGAGTTAATTTTCTTTTCTTGTATTAAAGAACAAATTTATTAGCACAGTAGTACAGTACTTTTACTTATATCTATATGATTAAACTTTTATAGGTAGAATGTATTTTTTACAATACTATATAGTTTTTTACTCTTCAAGCGGCAGCCATTTTATTGATCAACGAAAATTCACGAGATAACATTCCTCGTGGTCAATGGCCTCCTATGCTTTGTTTATGGAAAGTAGAATAAATCTTGTTCATTTGGGTTTGTTGTATCATATGAAATGACGTCAAAAGAACCGAATGATCATCAGGAGTGACTTTGAAATTTTTAATTTGGTCGAGTTATTAGAAGTTTATGATAATTTTTTACTTGCAAGTGAATGCAAATAGACTTTATATAGTGTGCAATTTTTGCAAATTTGGTAGTTCTAAGAATTCTAGCTCATCCACACCAGTCGCAACAACTCGATCAAAATTCCGTCACTCTCCGCTCTTAAGCTTTACAGAAAAAACAACCGCTGCGATAATGTCCACTGGAAAAGATTTTGCAATTAGCGGAACTGCTGCGAGTCTGTCGCATCTTATACACCATCCTTTATACACGCTAAAATCTCAAATGATGTATCACGGAAAGAACTTTAGTCTAAGGCGATTTGTTAGACAAGTAGTGAGTCAACCTACCTTTCTATACAATGGTGAGTTAATAAAACTAATAACTTAGTAATATACATACTGAACCTTAGGTCTAATTCCTCGTATGGTTGGTATCATGCCAGAAAAGGCTCTGAAAATGCAAGCCTGGAACATTGTAGGACGATACATCGAAAAGAAGTGTGATAATTTGAAATATAACTAAATCAATAATAGCAGGAGCAGTAGCTGGAGCAGCAACATTTACATTTGGCAAGTGATTTAATTTGACATAATTATAACAACCACATTAACACTAGGATGTCCATCAGAACGAGTTTATGGTTTTAGCTCAAGTCCAGAAACAGGGATTTTTTAAAGTCATAACACAACTGTCTTAAAGGTCTCTACAAGGGATGGACTGCAACACTTTATCGAGACGTGATGTTCAACATAATTTTTTTTCACATCGAGAGGATATCTTGTTGAACAATATACAAACATCAATGGATGTGAACCGCAAGCATTTAAGCGTGTAGCTTTAGGACTGCCAGCTGGTTGTTTATCATGTACTGTATCCTGTCCATTAGATGTAATTAAAACAAGAATGCAAGGACAAAAACTTAGTAAGAAATAAATATTCCTATACTTAAATATCTGATACTTTTCTCTTGTTTAGATGCTGAATATAAAAGCTTTTCTAAAATCTTTATGAACATTGTTCGTGAGGAGGGGCCTCGAAATCTAATGAAAGGGCTGCTTCCTCGTCTAATAGCTGTGCCAAGTATGATGTCTGTATTTTATGTTATAAATGAAGAACTTGAAAAGTTGTTTCCCTAATTGCTTTCTTTTAATTTCGCTGCATACATAGCAATTGTTTATATATGGTATCAAATTTTTAACCTGCTAATTCTTATGACTTTTTAGAACAATAAAAAATACTTTGACAATATATAATTGATATAATAATTAAGTAATTGAGGGAATTTGCTCTATCTCAAGTCTCAGATCAACTACTAGAGGGAATTTTCGCTCTATCTCAAGTCTCAAGATCAACTACTAAAGAATGTAACACACACCTGTGTATGGAATACAAACTACACAAAAATATAGACATCAACTCTGATTATATTATATATATATATATATATATATATATATATATATATATATATAGTATACTTCTTGATTATTGAATTGCTATAGTCTAAATTTTCCCGAAATTTCGCGATAATTGCAATTCGCGAGTCACACTTTTAGCGTGAATTTGAAAATAGAAGATCAATTAAAACCAACAACCAAGAGTTGGAAGGAATCGTGAATTTCCAGTAAAATCGTGAATTTTAGATTGTGTATTAATTATGAATATGTTATATATACATATAATCAAAAAGTTGATGTCTATTTTGTTGTGGTTTGTGTTCCATAATAATGACTACAGTCATCAGTCATATGGTGGAAAAATAATTAACATGTGTGGCTATTATTAATATATCATTTTTAAAGAAATCACACACGATTTAAAAAGCTCTACACACTTATATTTATAATCTGAACTTAGCAGGTATCATCATCAAACACTTGTTCAAGTTTTTAATGTTATTGTCCAAGCAAACTGGAATGTTTTGAGCTTGTGAATGTTGACAAAAGAGAGAGAACATTAGTGTATTTCTGTAAAGATTTACCCCTATTTGGTGAATAACTTGAGAAATTCCTTTGAAAAAAAAGAATGTTTACTAAATGTGAGTACATGTACTGATACATTTTTTGACAATATGTTAATGTAAGTATACCAACATATCAGTATACTAATACATCACTATACCAGTATACTAACACATCAATATACCAGTATACTAATACATCAGTATATCAATATACCAGTATGTAAATAAATCAATACATACTGATTCACTATACCAGTATACTAATACATCAATATACCAGTATACTAATACATCAGTATATCAATATACCAGTATGTAAATAAATCAGTACATCACTGATTCACTATACCAGTATACTAATACATCAATATACCAGTATACTAATACATCAGTACATCACTATACCAGTATACTAATACATCAGTACATCACTATACCAGTATACTAATACATCAGTACATCAATATATCAGTATACTAATACATCAGTACATCACTATACCAGTTATACTAATACATCAGTACATCACTATACCAGTATACTAATACATCAGTATATCAATATACCAGTATACTATTACATCAGTACATCAATATACCAGTCAGTACATCAATATACCAGTATACTAATACATAAGTATATCAATATACCAATATACTAATACATCAGTACATCACTATACCAGTATACTAATACATCAGTACATCACTATACCAGTATACTAATACATCAGTACATCAATATACCAGTATACTAAATCATCAGTATATCAATATACCAGTATGTAAATAAATCAATATATCAATATAACAGTGTACTATATATCTTGTAGAATTGTTTCTAATGTTAACATCTTTTTCAATGTTGGATACTCTACTGTAATGCATTTTATCACTATGACTAATACTACAAAAAAATACTTTTACCACATAAATCTTATGTAATACCTATAAAATGACAAATGACATACAAATCATTATTCATATGGTCCTCTATTCATAAAGTGTAAGTTACAAAATGTGCATTGCTGTACCTTCAATAACATTCATAGTTGAGTCAGCAGACTGATGTTTTAAACCTAAAATGGTATTGTTTTGATGATAGTGTCATTTTTAATTAGTTATATTACCTGATATATAATTCAAGAATAGTTGAGATTAATTCTAAGGACATAATGACTTTAATAATTTTACTTGAATCAGATAATCAAAGTGAACACGCCAAAAACACATCAATTAGGAAGAAATACAGTCTCGTTACTGATTTTTATCCTGATTTTGTAATCTACATAAAAAGTAATAAACTACACTATCAGTGAACATGATATACTATAGACATGTAAATGGCATATCAAGTAACACTTCCATTTGTATCCTTTGTTTCCAGTTATTATAACTGACTTAACAAGGATAAACAATCATGAAAAAAGTACAGAATATGGTACAGACATGAGCTTTAGTATTATACTACTAGAGAATGACTTGAATATCCATGTAACTACACAAAACAAAAATAATAAAGAAGTTTGAAATTGAGTGTTTGGCAATGACAAAGAGCCTACTCAGTCGTCCCAGAAGTAATTCACATATAAATGTGTCAAAGAGATAGATGTTCCTTTCATACATAACCAATTAAGTTTGAATTAATAGTTTAATAGAATTATAATTTGAAACTGAAGGTTGATATATTTGGCTTATTTTTGTTTTAAATAAGTTGTGTTTTAGTATATCTTTCTCTGTTGGTGGTCTATGCCCCTTTTGGAACACACGTCACTATGGCAACTAATACTCAATGAAGCTATTAAAATTATTATTAAAAGGATTGTTTTGCATATGTCCTTATTCAAAGAATATTTTATTCATAATTAATTTTTGTTGGATTTTATAAAAAAGATTCATATAGAGACTGTTAATATGTGACCTGATTTAATCAATTCAAGTTGGAGGGACTTAGTATATATAAACTCTTATTGTTTAAATAAATTAAATAGAAAAAGACTGATCAATTCATAATAATTATTTATTAGGTTATTATTCACTTAGCTGAATCCGCATGTGGTCGACTCACTATGCCATACATATTAAAGAGAAGTAGTCCATCTTGTGATGCTTCAAGTAACCTTTTTTGTGTACATGCTTACACGCATATAGTCCTATCCCAATAAATATATTGATATACCTATTGGTCATGAGATAGTTGTACTAAATAATTGCAACATCAATCATTGGAACTTATCCTTTTCTGGATCAAGTTGCATTGAGTATAGTACTAAAAGATATGAGTTTGATGTGATTATTTGATGATTTACCATGGTCCCAGAACATTCATGTAATGTTGTTGTCATTTTCAGACTTCCTAGCCTATTGATGTTTGTAAACACTAAAGATATTAAGGCTAAATATATTGTGTGCCTGTCTCAAGTGGTACTGCTATGTATATTATAAGTGCATGTATTTGGGAGCTATGACAATCTTTTATAATATTGCTACTTTTTATTTGTTGAAATTAATAGCCTTTATTTCTAAATGTAAGTAACACTATAGTTTTTAACAACACCTTATCTTCTTTATAAAATTATTTGAATGGAGTCATCTGTCTGTATTGTAGCATATTGCCAAAATTACTATTGCAATAAAATACTTTGTAGTAATCTTATAAGAAACATTATCAAAAGACAATGATATTTTAGTGTTAAATTATTCATATGATCCTGTATTCATAAAGTGTAAGTTACAATGTGCATTGCTGTACCTTCAAAACTATTTCATTACTTTAGATTAACAAGTAACAGTAGGAATTTGTTTGGAAGGACAAAACATAATTCCACATGACTTTATATGTATAATTGAGACTTTACCAACAACATACACAGCTCCAAATACAGTAGTAAACAACAGTGTACAAAATATGTAAATTTACACTCCATTTACATAGATTTACCATCAATAGTTCATACAATACTTGAGGTTTACATTTAATTTACATGTAGTGTACTGACACAGCTAGTTTTTTCATTAGTATACAAAGTGTGTAAACTTCATACATACAATGCATTTACATGAGGCATTCATAGTTTTACAAAGGCGAGGTTTTACAACTCATTTACATTTAATTACTGTACTGAATTAAACTTGTTGTCCACCTACTTAACTAGCCAAGGAGCACATGGCTAATGCTCGAAGTTTCTATAACTCGTCTAGATCTCATAGTGGTCCAAGACACTCTCGTACTATACTGACCACTGACTTTATATGTATAATTGAGACTTTACCAACATCATATTATAATGTTACATGCTGAAATCAAATATAACCATAATCTTTTTGGATTGATAATTGAACCCATTTGTACTAACTATTTGAAAGAACTGTTCTCTACATTTGGTTTTATCCACTCTGATGTCATTTTGCTTGCAAAACTAAACCTTAATGATACTTGTAGAGAGTAGGTGAAATGGGATGTAGCAAAGTGAGAACCACCCATTTGAAGTAGACTCCTCATAATTGGGATGGTGTACCATCTAGTGTAATGTAAAAATAGAAATTTGTGATTTTAAGCGTATGTCTGTGAGTTAGAATTAAGTTCTTGTAAGAAGATTAAATTGTACACACAACATAATTTCGGACCACCTTATTTAGTTTTGTTTGTTTAAGAGAATGAAAGGGTGGATTGTTTGATGGGAGGGATATACCACACTCATCTGATGATATATGGAGTTAATAAAGGTAGTTGTATATCTATATGACAACATATCCTTTATGTATACAAATGTATACATATATATATATGTGTGTGTGTGTTGGTATGTATATGTATGTATGTATGTATGTATGTATGATGTGTGTATGGCATAAAAAATTGTACAGATTAAAATATCAGTGATTATATTTTTAACACAAACACTGACTGGACTGATAAACTTTGATTTATTATTATAATTGTATATCAAGTATTAAAATAAGACATTAAACATAAAATATAAATTTAAAATAACACAACAATAAATAAACAAAAGTAATAATGATTTTTCATTTAGAATTTTTACTAAATGATGTTGTTGCTATCATGATTTCTTCTTCACTTTCTGTGTCACTGCTATTTAATGAAAAACGATGACCTCTTCCTAATACTTGTTCAATCTCCTCCTCATGTGTCTCTGTTAATGGATATGACTGTACAATCTGATCTGTACTTCTAAACAATAGATTAGCCTAAGATGAGGAAGAAATAGATGATGGATGGATGGATGAATCAATAGATAGATAGATAGATAGATATGTTGAATAGATGATGGGATGGATGGACAAATAATTGATGTTATAATAATAGATGATTAGTCTAGTGAACTACCCCCTCCTTCTTATTGACTATCTTATGGGATGGGCAGAGAAAAGTCTAGAAGCCTCAGTGTAGGATATGAAGCAGTATCATACTATTATTATAAAGGCTGTCCACACAATTAATATTTTATTATTGCATATTATCATTTTGAAAATTGTGGATGAGTAACTTCAAAGTTTTGTATATCTATTTCAAAAGGCATCAACAGATTACAAACTATATGCCAATTATAATAAAAATATGTTAATATTGTGGCAATTTTATAGGGGCTTAAATCCACCTTCACCATCAAATTATCAAAAAGGAGGAGGGGCTATTTTACTAGACTAACGAATGAATTAAACAGTCCTGTATAAATTGGTAACAATGTTTATGATAACTTTTGCTCCACACATCTCCCCCTCCACTATTAGACATCTTACTTTGATTGTTCTCCAGTTTAGTCTTTGGGAGTGTTTTGTTTATCCAGAGCATAGGCAAAAGCAATCAACACACCTTATATGGTAAAAAATATGCTATACTAAAATATACATTGTATAATGTAATATACCTGTTAATGGAGATGATGCTACATGAAGTATGAATAGACCAGGATAAGCTGTGTCAGTAGCAGTGAACACTATCCTAGAGAAAGAAAGAGAGAGAGAGAGAGAGAAGTTAGTATCGTATAGGATATAAGCAGTACCTGTTCAATAATGGAAAAAATTGAACTATAAGATAGATCACAGGATACCATAGTAACGGTTTGATTTTCTTCCTTCAACAATAACTAACAAATCATATTATGTAATTCAAATAATATATTGTGGGAAGAATGGTTTGCAAATCATAAAGTACATAACACATACTCTTTGATGTTGGACATGAGGGATCAAAAAATACCTTGCCATTTTCTAACCTGTAAAGAGATAGAAGAAAGGATCATCATTAGATGGACAATGGATAGACAAATGAATGGAAGTACATACAAATGAACTCACTTGTAATCTCACTTTAATCACAATAAAAAGATATATTAAAAACAATGTACCAATAAGTAAATATAGAGGAATATACCATCTAAATAGATAGAAAAATGACAGAATTTATCTCTGTAATTAACACCAGGAGCATATGAAAAAGGAACATTATTCTATTGTACTGTGTTTTATTCATTTAACAATATAAGGAACATTAGTTTCAACATCTACTTAAAGTTTGAAGTATTTGAACAATCACAAGCAGATTTTGTAGCATTTCAATTACAGATTTTTAGAAGGAAAGTCAAAATTAAGAATATTTTCATATTATTCTCCTGCTTTCTCGTTGCTACCATTTATTTTGTAATTACATTAGAACAATAACAATAGCATAAACATTTAGAGTAACTTAGCTTCTTCTATATATGGTCAAAGTAGCTGAAAATACAGTACATGTAAATTCGTTTGAAATGTTCCTTTCCTTCTTCATGTGCTCTTGTTAACATTACATTATAATATACAACGATAATATAACAATAATATATTATTTAAATTTTTTAACTTAAGACACTTACACAACAAACTGTAATATTCTACCTGTAGTAAAAGTGGTACAGTCATCATACTTTGTTCTGATCCAACTGACAATAGAGAGATATACAATAACCATATGTTACATTGACTATTAATTACAGACTTACCACCATGCTCCTGATGGTCCATAAGCATCAAATGTAAAAGGTACCCAAACAAAGAGGAGAGGAACACCAAAAGAAGGACAAAATATGCACTAGTATGAGAGAGAGAGATTGTGTGTGTGCATTTATGATATAATAAATTAACTTACATTTCATATTTAGATGATATACTTTGCCATATAATTTTCAACATAAGATTTAATGTGATACCAAAAAGTTGACAATAACACAGACCAGTCTAAACAAGATACAATATCATTAACACCATTAATTGTATCTAAGTTTAACAATTTAAAACATTAGTATTTAATATGTACATGTATTTATTTTAAAGAATTTACATGTCAAACACACTTAACTCAGTACAAATTTACCAATTATTACAGTACTTGTTAAATTTGTTTTAATTACTACATTCAATAAAAGGTTCAAATTAATAGAAGATAAAGAGGGTAGGTACTATTCCATTATATAATTACTACTATAATAATAATTTACAGAATAGAGTAATAGAAATCCTGTAAAAGTACAAAAACGAGATTTGTTTATATTGTCTGGTTCATAGTCAACACGACCCTATATAGAGAGAATGAGACAAAATAAGCTATCAACACTATTACATTGTGTGTCTTTTATCATTATAAATAACAGCATAGTATGAAATAAAGACTCACACACACTCACAGCATATATATTTTGTACTATACAAACAAACTATTAATGTTGAAGTAGTTGACAATTACTTATATCTCTTCTACTTACTATTATAATTAATATCACTTACCAGTAAGTATGACACTGAATTAATCAATGAGGCTATACTCAGATATAGGATTAGTCTCTATATAAGAGATATGAAGTACATATTTTTTATGCATACAGCTGTTGTCATAGCAACTTGATGTGCAAACTGGGTAAAAAACTTGTATTTCTTGAATAACCATATCAGTCCAATCACAAATAAACTACACAATACAAATTAAACTTAAATAGTGTACATAAAGTTATTTAAGATCTATATAATTATAGTCTCATTCTCATGTAGGTCTGGAATGGGACTAGTGCGAGTGTACTCTTTTGCTATTAGTATGAGACATCTATTACAAGTCTAATCATCATATTTCAAACGGAAATATATTTTAAAGTCATCATAAGTCCTTTTTTTTATATTATGTAGAATTTACCTTCCAAGAAATGAGAAACAAGCAACAGATACTCTAATATCAACTACCACCAACTACATAGTAAATGAAACACATACTAAAAAACTGATAGAAATGATAAATAAAATAATACAATGTGATTAAAGGTCAGTTGGATAAACTATAACATTCAAGACTCAAGTTTATTGTAGAGTATAATAGTACATATACATACCTCATATATGTCACCATTTGAAGTATTGAACAAAGGACAAGGATAATGAACTTCCACCATAATGTGATGAGCTGTGTTTATTTGCCACACCTACATAATTATTCATTTCCTCTATACTGTTTACTTGCCACACCCACATAATTACTCATTTCCTCTCACACTTTGTTGATATTAAAATAAACCACAATACTAGCAATGATACATTTAAAAAGTTTATATAATGCAAAACACACACTGTAAATTATCTTTATAATTTATTATTTTTAGTATGTATATAATACAACATTGTTATCTCTCTGTTCACTTATAACAACTTTCTTGTCATTAATTAGATGATTACCCAATGTAGCTTCCTCTCTTCGTCTTAAGTTCTGTTCAAAGTGTTCCTCAACAACAACTCGTAACTTTAAATCTTCATCTCTTACTCTTTTAACATACCAACGAGAAGCAAAGATGAAAATAATTAAACCAACGATAGCAAGCACTCCGAGAATTAAAGTCAACCAACTTGTACAGGACAACTTGAAGGGTCCTTCAATAGGTCTGTATTTAAATATTAGTGATATTAATGATCCTATATCAATACATAAAGATCGCATAAACCAGAACAGACCAATTAATACACCTTTCATACAAACGGTGCTTGACTACAAAGGAATTCAAAGATACAGATGAATGACAATACATCAGCAACACCAGCAAATAATGATGGTATTAGGATGATCCAGTAGCTTAAGTTATTGAGGGATCACCTGTTCCCCATACAGAATAACAAGGAACTGTGTCTTCTGTGAATAGCCTACCAAGAAAGTCAAATAGGAAAAGTGAAATTGTTGCAAGAATAATACTGATAAGTGCACAGCCTATACCTCTTAAGGGATTAATAAGGAAATACTCAAGTTTTGGGAATAGCGGTAGAAGTATCAACTCAAATAAAGGAATGGCTAAAAGTGCTACATCATCTCCAAGAAAAAAAGACAATGAATCCATTGAACTGTTGCTCTCCCCTTTAAATTGAGAGACAAATCTATAATTCCATTTGTTACTGGATCTGAGGCCATAAAATACAAAGAGGCAACACACAAAATAACTAAAATTCTCAAAAACGTCTTCACATTTTCAACGGCTTCATGTGAAAAAGGACCCCCAAACCTAGTTTTTGCAAAATCGATACGTTACGTTTTGGTAATTCATCTTCCCAGTATGTCAATGCACTGCGATTCTCAGGGTATTTATGATGCCAAGTGTATTTGAGAACACCAAATAAAATTTTGTAAGGATTAGTTTTAGTGATACATTCAAATTTTGACTCAAATTGAAAATGAAGACAAAGACAAAGTGTGTATAAAAACACAAGCTAACACACTTACAGCTAAATGTGCTGATACTAAAGAAGATTCTGGTAGAAACTCAACAAAAAAAAATTGGATTACCAGCTACAAATAAAGCCCAGACATGCCAGTGAATAAAAGCTTGTATCTTTACACTAGGAGCACAAATCATTTGATCAATACCGTATGCTAATACATTAGCATAGAAAAATGACAATGAAATATTAATAAAGATAAAGCAATACTGGAGAGTCCATATTTTCCAATGGAGGATAATGTACCACAAGAAGTGTACTGAAAACAACCACTCAAAAAATTGCAAATGAGTTCCAGCCCAGCCAGTCCATAGACTCAACTGAATAGCAGATCCTTGACCAATTTTGGTATCAGCGGCCCAGCCAATAATAGGAATAATATAGCTATATATACAGATCATTTAAACTAACCAGTAACTCTTAACCAGGGAGAAACCTCACTCTTTTAACAAGCAGTTTCTCCTTACAATTAACAGGAGTGAAACAAGATCAAGCACTATTCATATGCACAGGGGAGCACTTAACGAACTCTCAGCTGTACTCAATATAAAGTCTTGAGAGAGGATGACATCCTCCTGTTTACTTCCTCATACATGTAAAACTAAAAATGACGACTTTCAACAATTAAGATAAGACTTCTAAAAGAAGATACCTAATGTAAAACTATAACTTTCCAATGATGTAAAAGTAATCTTCTATCTTTAGATTTATTGTGGTATAAATAGAAATTTGATTGCTTATACATAAAATAAATAATTTTGTCATATAAATATATATATGACAAAATTAAATGATGCAAATTCCAAGCTGGCACAAACGTTCTTTCTTTCATCTTGTTACAATAATTTCACTGTTTCTATACCTATACTTTTTGTCTAATAGCTGTTACAGGAAAAATTCGATTCTGCATTTTAACACGTAGCAGAGCAGCCTGGGCTCATAGCCTGTTAAAGTCTTTTAGTAATGATGAATCAAACAGAGACACAATAGGTACAAAATCAGTCAGAATAATATAACAACAAAAAGAGAGTCTACATCTAGCAACCAGAAAATTCTGGAAGAGTCCAAAAAACACCTCTAAAGAACATTATGCAATACATTAATTAATGTCTTATGTAAGCAGTCAAAAGTGTCATGTTCCAATAGGTAGTGACTCTCGTTACATTAAAACAGTTGATGGTGACACATCTTATGTAATTACAAATCTGGCTAAAGAAATGACTAACAACATTACTGTAGTATCTAAATTTAAAAATAGGACCAGTGAAAGAAGTACACCATTCATTATCAAATTTGATGGTAAATTTATTATGGTGATCATATTGAATTGATATTATACTGCATATATGTAGTTCCATTGAATGTTACCAACTTATCAGCCAGGCCATCAGTAATCAATTGCGCATCAAGAAATGATATGCAGGTGGCTTTCAACATCACTTGGAAACGATGGTATTACAATAGTTATGTACCAAATAATTATGTTATGTCTAACTTTTATTTGATTTCAGGAATTATCATATCCAAACATTACACATTTTGAAGTTTATTATGGTTTATATTCCTATCCCTTTAATGAAACAAAAACAGAAACAATGTTGACATATAATTGTTTAAATGGTCTTGACAATATAAGCATTACTGTGATATCTGTAAACAAAATTGGGCCAGGTTTACCAGTCACAACAATAATACAAATTGAACACAACTCAGGTAAGTTTGCCATTATTGTGATTGAATTTATTTATTCAATACTTCAATTATCTTTAGAGTATTTAACAACAGGGACTATTGCAGCAATTACACTGTCTGTACTAGTGCTAGTGCTAGCACTGCTATAGCTATTTGTTTCACATGTAGTCATAATAAAGATTGTCAGACGTATGTATAAACGCCTCAGCTATGTCAGTCCACATCCAAAAAAAAATTAAATGAAATGATAACTGTGATAAAGAACGTCAAGAAATAAACAACTACGAATAATATGTATACCTAAAATATATATCAATTGAATAATTATATATATATATATATAATATATATAAGTTAAGTAAGTTATTAAGTTTGCCTGTTGAATTATGTAGAGTGATCAACTGCATGTCGTGCTATTATGCTATTTTGCATTCTTTGTGACAGAAAGAATTAATTAACCTATACACTCATTTCACTTTTTTAGAAATTGTGTTTTTATTTACTTGTTTCATTCCTTTTACCTAAGTATTAATAAAGTACTACAACAAGCTAGTGCTATGTTTTATATATACCCATCACCATTAAATTAGGTCTTAAAAGAATACTTTAAATGTAAATTAAATCAAATAAATACAACACAACTTCTGATTGGATGCAGATATGATCACTTTGAGGTTTTAAATATTGAAAAAGACGTCAGTGCTGATGCAGAATGTAATCTACATACTCTTTGTTAGAAATTTCTAAATAACGTTTTTATGTTAATGAAATTAGAGAGAACATTGGATTATAATCTTTTTAGTGTATATAAATATATTCAATAACTGACTGCTGACGAACTTACAGCTGTCACATACGTGATTATAGTCAAAAAGAGACGAGCAACAACAACCTCGAAGTTAATACCGTATCTATAACTATAGATACTATATACGACAGCATATAGCTATAATATAACGATATATTATGATCATCGCAATTCACTAAGTTATTTAATACGTACGTCACTGAACGTTAATATCGAAAGTTTTGGCTTATATGATACAAATAACTCCATCTGTGAGTGGGTGGCAATGCCATGAAAGAAAAATTCCATGCTTAGAACATACAAGAGCAATAGACCTCTGCAAAGGGCGTGTCAATAACGTGGGGGTGTTTTCCTGTCGGCCATGTTGGTGTACGTGTGTAATTATGAACTCCAGTAATCGATCAAGGAATGGTCCTTTTTTTGCCTGATTACGTATCTACTTTGGATAATCCTGATGCTAAAAAGAGATACCTGGAAAAACTGGCTATTACTGGGAGGTTGGATCCATATGAAACTGTCAGGAGTGATTGGGAAGACGATGTGGACAAATGGCCGAGTATAACCTGTATCCATATAGGCATGTATTTGCTGGTTACTCCAAGTCCATATAGTGGTGATGATTTAGTTAATTATAAAAGTATGGACTGCTATATTAATTTTTTTTTCTGGATGGGTGAGAGAAATACTCGTCAGAGCACCAAGCAATAATATTCGAGTTATTATTGCTAAGGTATAAATAACTTTTGTGATTTGCATTATTGTGTTATTATTATATAGGTGAAGCATTCTCAGCGGCTGAGTGAAAAGCCATTGATTCCCTGGATCATTGCTGAAACAGAAGGAAAAATTCTTGGGGTCACTGCAACTGTACAGCAGGATTAGGTAAGACTTGCTCAAATATTACATCAACTCTATGGGCCATTGAATCTGGTGTCCATCTCAGAGACTCTATGACAGTGACCCAGAAGGAAGCTTACTGGATACTTCCAACAAAAGTCAAAGAAGTGCCATATGCCGAAATACCATTGGCATTGTCTTCATTAATGCATCCCTCTCTGGCCATTTAATCAAAGGTTTCAGCTTGACAAACAACATGCTGATCACACGAGTGAATATGTGGCTGACTGTGGAGTTGTGAACCTTAAATCTGTACCCTAGATCCTGACTGGGTAGATTTAAACGAAGCCTGATTAATGTCATCACAAGTTGTTTGAAATGGAGACAATGACATATTGCTGTGACTGGTCAGGTATCTCTTTACATATACAAACAGTTTCATTAACAAACTCCATGTACTAAGACCAGTATAATACAGTACCTTCTTATCATCATACTTAAAATATTCCTCGTCTATTATTCGCTCTGCTAGTTCTGATGTCAACAGTGAAAACTGCCTACTTTAGATCTTCAATATCTTGTTCCTTTGAGTATGATTCCTCTGTTTGAGTAGCAACATTGTGACACTCATTGACTGTACTGGTTTCTTTATTTCTTAAATCATTCTCGGAGACCTCCTCATTCTCAGACACCACTTCATTATCATCACCTAGCTCATCAGTAACGACAATGTCCGTTGACTCCCTCAGAAATAAACAGCGTCTCCTTTCAGCTCGTTCGTATCTTTTAATACATGTGGTCGTTTCTTGCTCATAACCTAACTTTAAACAAGGGGCCCAGTCAGGATTATTTTGATCATAGAGTTGTGATGGAGAACCACTGATAAAATGTTCTGAACAAACCCTAATGTTGTGGTATTGTTCTTTTGCAATATCTTTTCTTTTATCTTAGCAAGCCAAGTTTCTTGTCTTTTTTGCTAAGTGATTCAGTTTCTGCTCCTTGATGAGTAAGAACGCTAGGTAATCAATAAAAAACTAATCCATTTGTCCCTTTTGCTCCGATTCCCACATCCAACAACTGCACATATCACCATTTTATAACACACATGTACACCAACATGGCCAACAGGAAACACCCCCACGTTATTGACACGCCCTTTGCAGAGGGTCTATAGCTACACTTATATGACTAAGTCATTCATTATGGTATTATTGTGTAAAATACTGCTATTCATATGATCTACTATATTCAGTTTTTTTGCATATACCACCAATGCATTTAAATGTATAATTAATATGGACAATCCCTACATAGGCACTGCTACATATATACTTTGTACCTAATATTTTCAGTGTGTGGACAATTTACTCTATTTAATACTCTATCTGATGTAACTGCATGTATCTATTCACATTGTACAATTCTTGGAATGAGTCTTCTGATAACCATTTTAATTCATAAGATATAGGCCATGATTGCATTAATTGCACATACAGTAATGTCAGAAAACACTTGGTTTCTAATATTGTAAATTTTAAGTCTAACATGAAGTCACAAAATTACTACTTTAAACTGATCATATATGACTAGACTTAATTAATATTAACATCTTTATGTATGTAGTCATATGCTGAATTCTGCTTCATATCAATTCTTTGCATGTACATGTACACTGAGTTTTCAGTCATCTGAAATGTCTCTGATTTAGAGATATTTCTCCTTGCTTTACATTTCCAATGTAAAAGACAGATCACCATACTGATTATTGCACAAAGGAAGGAGTCATGAACACACTTGTTGCACAAGCAATGACAATAATATTAAAATTACCTGTGTAGAAAAGACACATATTAACACTAACATTTAATATTAATAGTTGTCACTTCATGAATACAGTCTCATTGTATAATTATACAATGAGAATATATTCATGATGTGACAAGTACCTGCAACTGTGTTCATAGTGGGATCAACAGTACTAGTTACAGTGTTGTTTTTAACTAAAACAGTCATCTCTGATGATGACACAGTATTTATCATCCAGTTATTCTGGCTATCTGATGATGGAATGATAGAATGATAAGTAGGATCAATATTGTTGCTAGTAATAATGCTTGCTCTTAATATTATGGTAAGAGATGGTTGACGTTCAAAGGTTGTCAAATCTAAGGAATGAAAGAAATATCATATTTCACTAGATAAGATTACTAACCCGAGGTTACACTTGAATCAGTCAATATATTTGTGTTTGGTAAACTTGTCATTGTGGAAGACAGCCACATTGCAGAGATTGTAATAACTGTGCCATTACCGGTACCAATACAATTCACAGGTGAAAGAGAGAATGAATAGATTTGTGAAATGTTCAGACCTTCAAATACAATACTTGTACAATTGCATATACAGTTTCCACATGTACAGTGTTCATTGTCTATTGGAGGATGTGTTAGAATATTATAGTGGTTGATATGACTATCTACTGGTGGTAACCACATAAGCTCAATTGTCCAGTTATCTACTTCTTTAAAATAAGAAATCACAGTAAAATTAGATGGCGTTGAAGGAGTATCTGTGGGAACAGATTAATGACTGCTCTAACAACTCAACTTATTAATTCAGTAATACAAAAGCATACACATGAAACTAAACTATAAAATAGATTCCTTTGAACCCAAATATACATGACAATCATGGATATCAATTACAAACCTGCTAAGTTTAAAGGACAGATGCTAAAGTCATTGTCACCTCCATCCATACATGATATAGACTGACCAGAAAAAAAAATCTTCTACCAAAATGTTAACCTTGACTGAGTATTGCCAAACTGTTGGGCTAGTAGTTCAGCTCTGTATGGACCACGGACCACTATTTTTTCCCACAGTATCAAGTGATGTAAAATAAATATCATTATATCCATCAAGGTTCCATGTAAGAGCAATATATTTAACTTTGCATATCAAATTTAATGTTGTGTTGGGACAGAACCCACTAGAAAGTCCACCACAGTCAAAGCTAATAACTTCAGCTGAGAAACCTATATACAAAAATTATTATAAAATTATAAAATTATCACATACCTCTTAAAAGAAGAACTTTTATAATAATGATATATGTAAACAATCTAGTCCACCTATCCATCGCCTATATAACTACAGAGTAAAATAGTGTGATTAATCTAATAATGAATATTTGTTTTCATAACTCTCTATTCAAAAATTGTATTCTGTATTAATATGTATATTAACCAGTCTATTGTACTTAGCATTAGCATTTATCCCTAATGATACATCTATAGCTATTATATATAACCTTAAATATAAATTACCTTAATATACATTACATAAGATGTACATTGAAGACAAGAAATAATGAACATCAAACAATACTGTCAATGGAGTCAAAAAAAGAATTGGTCTCTTGAGCCTTAACGTTATAGGTACACTGTAAAAATTCAATTGTTATTTTAACAATTACTTTGTAGTTTACATTGGTGGATTACTATGATATATAGAATTTTTGTGAATTACTCATTGTGTAATTTCTCAGTATGTTGTACTTTTACATGCCAACAAATTACACAATGAGTAATTCACATAAATTCTATATTCCATAGTAAACTCACTGATGTAAACTACAAAGTAATTGTTAAAATAACAATTTAATTTTTACAGTGTATGCTGATGCCAGTGATAGATGGTGTCAAGTTTAAAAACCACATTACATGCATGTAGGTATGGCAAGTGACATAATGCAGTTTAACAGTAATGGAATTTACAGTCTTTAAGGCTGAGTTCTTTGTGAAGACATAATTTTGTAGTAGTAGTAGTATCAAATTTAATGTTGTGTTGGGACAGAACCCACTAGAAAGTCCACCACAGTCAAAACTAATAACTTCAGCTGAGAAACCTATATACAAAAATTATTATAAAATTATAAAATTATCACATACCTCTTAAAAGAAGAACTTTTATAATAATGATATATGTAAACAATCTAGTCCACCTATCCATCGCCTATATAACTACAGAGTAAAATAGTGTGATTAATCTAATAACAAATTTGTTTTTCACAACTCTGTATTCAAAAATTGTATTCTGTATTAATATATATATTAACTAGCCTATTGTACTTAGCATTAACATTTGTCCCTAAACTATACTTAGTATATATAACCTAAATTACCGTAATTATACATTACATGCACATTGAAGACAAGAATTAATGAATATCAAAAAAATATTGTCAATGAAGTCAAAAAAGAATAGGCTTTACAGCTATAGGTATACTGATGCCAGTGGTAGACGGTGTCAAGTTTAAACCACACGCATGTACGTAGGCATGGCAAGTGACATGATGCAATTTAACGGTAACGGAATTTACAGTCTTGTTTGGCAAGTGGCAGTTCTTTAGGCTGTGTTCTTTGCTAAGCTGTGTATTTTGAGTAGACATAATATTGTAGTAGTCTCATGACAGCAAGAATTCTTCTCACTAATTACTATGTTAGCAAAAAGCAAGGACTATAAATGTGTGCAAAATTTGCCAATCTTCTAAACAAAGCATTATTATAAAAGTGACGGTATATATATTTGTAATTTTGCGGGGTTTATAGCAATTACAAGCAATTAAGAAAACCTTTAGTCTTGACTATGCTTTTTGAAGGTCTTTTAAAGTTTTCTATCTCTGACAGTATTTTAGCTAGAATAGTGCTGAATTTGTCATCTTTATGCTAACTGTAGACACTATCTTAGAGCACTTAAAGGCTGCCTGCAGGTACTCGAGTACTGTAACCTTTACCTATATGCTAGGTAGTGAGGGTTAATAAAACACTTGGTATGAATCTTATATAAAGCCTATAAAAAGACACCTTGCAGATTTTGTAGCATCTTAAATACATATTTTTGATTTCATGCTGAATTTGTGTACTCAAGACTGTTTCATTTCTCCTCTTGCTTTTCTCATTGCTACCATTTATTTTATGACTATATTAGAACAATAACAATAAGACAAACATTTAGAGCCACTTAGCTTCTTCCATATATGGTCAAAGTAGCTGAAAATATAGTACATGTAAAGTAGTTTGAAATGTTCCTTTCCTTATTCATGTGCTCTTGTTAACATTACATTATAATATATAACAATAATATATTATTTAAATTTTTTTAACTTAAGACACACAACAAACTGTAATATTCTACCTGTAGTAAAAGTGGTACAATTATCATACTTTGTTCTGATCCAACTGACGAGAGATATTCAATAACCACATGATACATTGACCATTAATTACAGACTTACCACCATGCTCCTGATGGTCCATAGGCTTCAAATGTAAAAGGTACCCAAACAAAGAGGAGAGGAATACCAAAAGAAAGGACAAAATGTGCACTAGCACAAGAGAAAGAAGAGAGATTGTGTGTGTGTGTGTGTGTGTGTGTGTGTGTGTGCGTGTTTATGATATAATAAATTAACTTACATTTCATATTTAGATGATATGCTTTGCCATATAATTTTCAACATAAGATTTAATGTGATACCAAAAGTTGACAATAACACAGACCAGTCTAAACAAGATACAATATCATTAACACTATTAATTGTATCTACTAAATTTAACAATTTAAAACATTAGTATTTAATATGTACATGTATTTATTTAATGAATTTACAAGTCAAACACACTTAACTCAGTACAAATTTTATCAATTTTGCAGTACTTGTTAAATTTGTTTTTTAATTACTACATTCAATAGGAGGTTTATAGTAAATTAAATTAATAGAAGATAAAGAGGGTAGCTACTACTATTTTATTATATAATTATTACTATAATAGTAATTTACCAGAATAGAGTAATAGAAATCCTGTAAAAATACAAAAACGAGATTTGTTTATATTATCTGGTTCATAGTCAACACGACCCTATATAGAGAGAATGAGACAAATAAACTATCAACATTGACAGTGTGTGTCTTTTATCATTATAAATAGCAGCATAGTATGAAATAAAGACTCACACACACTCACAGCATGTATATTTGTAATGTACAAACAAACCATTAATGTTGAAGTAGTTGACAATTACTTATATCTCTTCTACTTACTATTATAATTGACATTACTTACCAGTAAGTATGACACTGAATTAATCAATGAGGCTACACTCAGATATAGGATTAGTCCTATATCCTAAGAAATATGAACTACATATTTTATGATGTGCAAACCTGGGTAAAAAACTTGTATTTCTTGAATAACCATATCAGTCCAATCACAAAATAAACTACACAATACAAATTAAACTTAAATAGTGTACATAAAGTTATTTAAGATCTATATATAGTCTCATTCTCATGTAGGTCTGGAATGGGACTAGTGCGAGTGTACTCTTTTGCTATTAGTATGAGACATCTATCACAAGTCTAATTGTCAATTTCGAACGGAAAGATTATTTAAAGTCAATTTAAGTATTTTTATATTATGTAGAATTTACCTTCCAAGAAATGAGAAACAAGCAACAGACACTCTAATATCAACTACCACCAACTACATAGTAAATGAAACACATACAAAAACTGATAGAAATGATAAATAAAAATAATACAATGTGATTAAAGGTCAGTTGGATAAACTATAGCATCCAAGACCCAAGTTTATTATAGAGTATAATAGTACATATACATACCTCATATATGTCACCATTTGAAGTATTGAACAAAGGACAAGGATAATGAACTTCCACCATGTGATAAGCTGTGTTTATTTGCCACACCCACATAATTACTCATTTCCTCTCACACTTTGTTGATATTAAACTACCAATAAAAAATTTAAAAAGTTTATATAATACAAAATACACACTGTAAATTATCTATATAATTTATTATTTTTAGTATGTATATAATACAACATTGTTATCTTTCTGTTCACTTATAACAACTTTCTTGTCATTAATTAGATGATTACCCAATGTAGCTTCCTCTCTTCGTCTTAAGTTCTGTTCAAAGTGTTCCTCAACAACAACTTGTAACTTGTAAGATCTATATATAGTCTCATTCTCATGTAGGTCTGGAATGGGACTAGTGCGAGTGTACTCTTTCGCTATTAGTATGAGACATCTATCACAAGTCTAATTGTCAATTTCGAACGGAAAGATTATTTAAAGTCAATTTAAGTATTTTAATATTATGTAGAAATTTACCTTCCAAGAAATGAGAAACAAGCAACAGATACTCTAATATCAACTACACCAACTACATAGTAAATGAAACACATACAAAAACTGATAGAAATGATAAATACAATAATACATTGTAATTAAAGGTCAGTTGGATTAACTATAACATTCAAGACCCAAGTTTATTATAGAGTATAATAGTACATATACATACCTCATATATGTCACCATTTGAAGTATTGAACAAAGGACAAGGATAATGAACTTCCACCATAATGTGATAAGCTGTGTTTATTTGCCACACCCACATAATTACTCATTTCCTCTATACTGTTTATTTGTCACACCCACATAATTACTCATTTCACTTTGTTGATATTAAAATAAACCGCATTAATAGCAATGATACATTTAAAAAGTTTATATAATGCAAAACACACACTGTAAATTATCTATATAATTTATTATTTTTAGTATGTATATAATACAACATTGTTATCTCTCTGTTCACTTATAACAACTTTCTTGTCATTAATTGGATGGTTACCCAATGTAGCTTCCTCTCTTCATCTTAAGTTTTTGTTCAAAGTGTTCATCAACAACAACTCGTAACTTTATAAGTCTTCATCTCTTACTCTTTTAACATACCAACGAGAAGCAAAGATGAAAAGAATTAAACCAACGATAGCAAGCACTCCGAGAATTAAAGTCAACCAACTTGTACAGGACAACTTGAAGGGTCCTTCAATAGGTCTGTATTTAAATATTAGTGATATCAATGATCCTATATCAATACATAAAGATCGCATAAACCAGAACAGGCCAATTAATACACCTTTCATACCAAACGGTGCTTGACTACAAAGGAATTCAAAGATACAGATGAATGACAATACATCAGCAACACCAACAAATAATGATGGTATTAGGATGATCCAATAGCTTAAATTAATTGAGGGATCACCTGTTCCCCATACAGAATAACAAGGAACTGTGTCTTCAGTGAATAGCCTACCAAGAAAGTCAAATAGGAAAAGTGAAGTTGTTGCAAGAATAATACTGATAAGTGCACAGCCAATACCTCTTAAGGGATTAATAGGAAAATACTCAAGTTTTGGGAATAGTGGTAGAAGTATCAACTCAAATAAAGGAATGGCTAAAAGTGCTACATCATCTCCAAGAAAAAAGACAATGAATCCATTGAATTGTTGCTCTCCCCCTTTAAATTGCGAGGCAAAATCTATAATTCCATTTGTTACTGGATCTGAGGCCATAAAAATACAAAGAGGCAGCACACAAAATAACTAAAATTCTCAAAAACGTCTTCACATTTTCAACGGCTTCATGTGAAAAAGGACCCCCAAATCTAGTTTTTGCAAAATCGATACGTTTTGGTAATTCATCTTCCCAGTATGTCAGTGCACTGCGATTCTCGGGGTATTTATGATGCCAAGTGTATTTGAGAACGCCAAATAAAATTTTGTAAGGATTAGTTTTAGTGATACATTCAAATTTTGACTCAAATTGAACATGAAGACAAAGACAAAGTGTGTATAAAACACAAGCTAACACACTTACAGCTAAATGTGCTGATACTAAAGAAGATTCTGGTAGAAACTCAACAAAAAAAATTGGATTACCAGCTACAAATAAAGCCCAAACATGCCAGTGAATAAAAGCTCGTATCTTTACACTAGGAGCACAAATCATTTGATCAATACCGTATGCTAATACATTAGCATAGAAAAATGACAATGAAATATTAATAAAGATGAACGCAATACTGGAGAGTCCATACTTTCCAATGGAGGATAATGTACCACAAGATGTGTACTGAAAACAACCACTCAAACATTGCAATAGAGTTCCAGCCCAGCCAGTCCATAGACTCAACTGAATAGCAGATCCTCGACCAATTTTGGCATCAGCGGCCCAGCCAGCAATTGGAATCATGATATTACGACCTAAATTAAGAACACTATAAGTTTTTTTCATTTCTTTCAGGAGCACACTGTAAAAATTGGGTTTGTTACCACAACAACCTTAACAACCATAAGGAGATAGTGGGTTGTTCCCAAAACATCAGTGAGATGTACTGGGTTCCTAAGGGTTGACACACATCCAAATTGCTCATTGAAAAGTGTTAATGTATGATTTTAAGGTAAGTTACTGAACAGCAAGTCAAGATGTACACATAGGTTTCCATTGAAGGAGTTCAAAACAAGTTATGACTGTATATATAATATTAACTAATTGTCTTTTAATAATAACAATATTTGTTAAAATGTTATTGAATGGAACACAAACAGCATGTTACAAAAAGAAAAAAAAAGAAAACTTACACATACAATGTGTTACATATATGAAACTTAGGAACAATAGTTAGCATGGATGATTGTACATGCAATTGCCTGATAAAATACAGTGTGGAATGATATCTGTTCAAATTTTCAAGGTCAAATAAAGTGTATGTGGAAAGTTGCTTTAATAACATATGCATGATAATGAATGTTAAACTTGACGGTCGTATAACAGCGACAATATCCAAATGGCTGGTTTCCTCCAATGATGTATATGTGACATAACCTGGCAAAACACAGGGTGATCATCTTTGACATCAACTAGAAGTGTAGCATCTGGTTGATATTTGACACCAGCAGTGATAAACCAGTTGGTTCTGAAAAAAATCAAGCAGTTCAGGTCAGCAAAACTGTTACACTCATCAACTTATGGATTCATGTACCTAATGAAATTCACAGACATATAGACAGACAAAAACACACACATATACATGAATAGATTACAGTATCTATTCCTAATAATTGAAATCAAATAGATCTGATAACAAGGAAATATGTTGTTTACATAAGCAGATCATAGGGACGATCTATAACAGCAACACTCCCTACACATAAGTATATAATTACTTGACACAGCTGAAGAACAAAACAACTATCGAATATACCTGGGCCAATTTGAAGGACATCTTGGATTAAGGAAGTGTTGTCCAAATTATTGTAGCAGGTCATTAATTGATGACACTTTGCAAGAGTGAGATAGGTATTATGATTAAAATACTTTGTTCTTTCCATGTGGTAGATGGAGAATTGAGAAATCCCAAAGTCCCAAACTAGGAAACGCTGGGTAATAAATCAGTCTTTGTAAACTAATACATCATTATTATGCTGTACTTATTAATAATACTATTATTATTATATACCTCCATCTAGATTGAAGCAGGTGGAACCCCTAAGAGACAAAAAGTTTCTGATAAGATCAATTTGGTAAGTATACATTGAGGTTACATGATTTGTATTAACTGTTTTGTAATTTTAATGTTTACATGTAGTTTAATACTGAACAATCCCAAGAGACTGACCATGATGCTCATGAGAGTAATCTTGCTCTCCTCCAACAGCATCTGGCAAAACAGGATCATGAAGTGTCGGACATAAAGTCTTTGATGTATGCAACCTTTTCCAGTCGAAAAAAATAATTGATAATTGAAGACGTTCCACCTGTTTATCAAATCCTTGATTTGTTTCCATCACTAAAAAAAGTGAAAATATGTGGGTAATGAAAATTATTATGTACAATTATTCATTATCATTATTATTTAGTTGATGTGTGAATTGAAGTGTATAGTGGAGCAGGATGACTCACTAGAGGGTTTCCCGACTATGTTCAAGAATGGAAAAGCTAACTTCATGCAGTTGCAATCTAAGATCAGAAGATATGCCAAGCTGGAAAGTGAGACGTCTAGTTCTTTAGTAGCATTACTTGAAAAACAGAATAATGAGTTGTCCTTTTGTCTTGGTGAGTTGATGATTGGTACATATACCAACAAATTTTCGTTTTTTTTAGCACTTGTCAAGTGCTTAAAAATTAGGAAATGAACTTCCACCATAATATGTAAGCTGTGTTTATTTGCCACACCCACTTAATTACTCATTTTAGTTCATTTTTACAACATTCATTAAATCAGTTGTTTAACGTTAAAAATTATTATTCAGTTAAAATATCAATTGGTCATACCTATACTTGGCAAAATATATATTATACCATATCAATTGCCCTTAGCAAATAGACATAATTATTAGGTGGCTAAATTCCCTAAGTACAACATATAATATACAGCATAATAATATTGTTAGACCCTATTGCTGCTATTATTATAAATGTTATTGTTACAGGATAAGATAATGAATGGCCATGGTCTAAAAGAGGATCAGTTAAAACATACATTTATTTTGCAATGTAAAGACTTTACCTAAGTTTCCATTTCTGTTTTGAATCTCTAGTATTTTAACAAAAGGTACACTTGGTCCAATTATGTTAACAGAAGTAACATTAATATTTATACTATCTAGACCATCTGAACAATTGTATGTCAAGTTAATCATTGTGACCCTTGTCATCATAGAACTGCTATGTTCAAATTGTATGATATTTCAAAATGGGTAATCTCTGGGTAATAGGATGAGTCCTGCAATTATATGTAAAAGTTATAATGTACTGTGTATAAAATACCTTTGGTTTCCAAGCAATAGTAAAAGATATAATATTAGATCTATGATTATTTGCACAATTAATTACAGGTGGTATGGATGTCACATTAGTAACTTTGACTGGAACTATTAATTTAATAATAGTATTATTATTATACATGACTTCTTGTTTACCATCAAATATTAAAATAGCTGGATCACTCCAATTGCTCACATGCATCATATTTCCAAGCATGGATGCTACACTGAAGTTGTATTCCTTTCTAACCAAGTTTGTAATTGTATAAGATCTATCACCATTAGTTGTCACAGATTTATCATCAAATCTAATGACATATTGTAGTATGCAGTCATTGTCTAGATCTAAAACAGTGGACCAAGATAACAGAACAGATGTTTCATTGATAATCATAGTTTTAACATTTTCTGGTTTTGGGTGCACGTTGATCTATAAGTGATAATAATATACCTGCAAAGAAAATCATTTTTACTTCTTTTGAAGTTGGAAAGCATAATAAAAGCGTTACAAAAGACAAATTCACTGCAACCTTGATTGATGCACAAAAGTCTTCCTATTATTCCAAGCTAGCTTTCACATCTGATATTTCACTGAACAACACTGAAATTACATGTGCTGGTTATGATGATGTTGGTAAGACTTGCCACTTCACATTGTATGGTAAGTAACTATACAATTTGCAGTAGGTAGGTAGTGCAAAATTTTTTCTGTATAGCTCCTCCTGATTCACCAAAAAATCTCTCTATACAATTTCTGTCCCCAAACCACTGCTTTTATTGAATGGAAACCTAGTGCAGATAATACAACAATTATAAATATCAAGTAGATGTACTACCACCTCCAGCAGAAGGTTTATGTTTAAGTGGAAGTTGTTCAACTGTTGATGCAGAAATGAATATTACAGATTTGTTGTATGACTGTATTGAATATACATTTAACGTTAGAGCAATCAACTGTGTGCTGGTACTAGTAGTTCATCTGAAATCATTAGAGGGTATATAAATCAATATGTGCCCAAGCCAGAAAATGTGACCGTAAATGCAATCAATAACACATCTGCTATGGTATCTTGGTCAGTTGGTAACAATTGTCTCTGCAATATGAAATTGATTATGGTAGTGACTCTCGCTACATTAAAACAGTTGATGGTGACACATCTTATGTAATCACAAATCTGACTAAAGAAATGACATACAACATTAATGTAGTATCTAAATTTAAAAATAGGACCAGTGAAAGGAGTACACCATTCATTATTAAATTTGATGGTAAATTTATTATGTATGATCATATTGATATTATACTGCATGCATGTAGTTCCATTGAATGTTACCAAGTTATCAGCCAGGCCATCAGTAATCATTGTGCATCAAGAAATGATATGCAGGTGGCTTTCAACATCAGTTGGGAAAACCATGGTATTATAATAGTTATGTACCAAATAATTATGTTATGTCTAACTTTTTATTTGATTTCAGAAATTATTAGACTATCCAAACATTACATATTTTGAAGTTCATTACAGTTTACGTTCTTATCCCTTGAATGAAACAAAAACAGAAATAAATTTGACATATAATTGTTTATATGGATTTGACAGTATAAACATTACTGTGATATCTGTAAACAAAAATTGGGCCAGGTTACCAGTCACAACAATAATACAATTGACAACAGGAATGATATCTCAGGTAAGTTTGCATATTATTGAATTTCTCTATCAAATATTTTAATTATCTTTAGGGCATTTATCAGAAGAGACTATAACATTAATTATAACACTATCGGTACTTCTTGTGCTAGTTATACTAGTACTGGTCACCATCATATGCGTCGTTGTACTCATGGTCAAATATAAACGAAAATATAAAAGACTTGATTAATTTCAAGATTGTTCGTTGTTAACTAATTATAACTACTTTTTCTAAATAACGTTTTTATGCTAATGATTAGCGAGAAAACTATGTATTTTAAACCTCGCTGTGCGTGGACGAGGGTTCGAGGGTTACTGTAGTCTGTCGGTGTGTATGTGCGTGTGTCTGTTACCGGGCAAATGGCTTTGAACTGCTTTAACTTGGCAAATACGGCACTGGTAGCCACCAAAACTATAGTGGAGGATAGCAAAACTTCTGTACTTCTTAAGAATACTGCCAAAAGGAATGTCAAACGAACAAAAAGCTTTAAAAGTCTGAAAAACCTTTGAAAAAAAGCACAGCTTTCAGTGAAGATTCGAAAATCAATAAAAACCTCCTGCATACAGCTTATGACATTTTCCAACTTTTTAAAGTGAGAATTTTTGCAAAAATACTTCTTTGGAAAGTTATGATAGTTTTACTAACTTTTGCCAATTATCTTTGAGCGCGAACTAAAAATACTATCACCATAGCTGTCATTGGAGAATCACTAACTTTTACTAAGAAGGTGGAAAGTATTGACCTTTTGTCAATTAGAGTACAAAGTACCCAGTAGACGCACTAAAAAGCAAAGCTTTTCCCCCTTTGATTGAAAAGAAATCCTGAATCACCAATAATCATCTTGCGCATCACGTGGATTACGTCACTTAAAAAGAAGTCTCTGGATAAGACCGCAGCGAGGTTAAGCACTTTAGTGCATTTCATTAATTATTGTAATAATGTATATACTCAATAACGTTGACCAACTGCTGATGAACTTACAGCCTCTACGTACGTAATTCATCGTCAAAAATAGACGAGCAACAACAGCCTTCATAACCAATAAGACGTCAGTATTGTATCTGTGCTAAAACGATATAATCATTATAATGATTACAATTCACTAAGTTATTAAATACATATGTCATTGAACATCACATCAAAACTGCCTTGAAGTTTTGGTCTTATGTTGTTGCTTTGGAAAGATCGCTGGCGCTGGAAAGAAAAAATTCAGTGTTACCCTGAATGAAAAAATTCAGGGTAATGCTTACAAGCACACTTATGCACTTACATGACTAAGACTCAATTAATTATAGGTATTGTTGTGTACAATATTTGTATTTGTATGATGTGGGACAATCCAGGACATCCAGGACATGCCGTACATAGGCATCGCTATATATATATATATAGTACCTAATATTTTCAGTCTGCTAATTACTCTATTTAATACTCTATTGATGTAACTGCATGTATCTGTTCACAATGTATGATTCTTCAAATGAGTGTTCTAGTAAACATTTTAATTTATAGCGCTTTTAACATTCATGAAAGTATATAAGATAGGCCATGCATGCATTAATTAAATGGTACAGTAATGTCAGATACAACAATTGGTTCCTAATATTATAAATTTAAAGTCTAACATGAAGTCAGAAAATTACAAATTTAAGCTGATTATGCATGACCTAATCAAAACAATAATACAAATTGACAACAACTCAGGTAAGTTTACCACTATCTTATTGAATTTCTTTACACAATACTTAATTATCTTTAGGACATTTACAATCAGAGACTATAGCAGCGATTACACTGTCAGTGTTAGTGCTAGCACTGCTATTTGTTGCCCATGCAGTCATGATACAGGTCGTCATATGTAATGTCACACATAAAACTACATGTCATCCTATCTTGTTATTTGCATTTATTGTGAAAGATTGACATTATCATTAGTTAGCCTATAGTTGCATTCATTTCGCTTTTAATTTTTAGAAATCATGTCTTATTTACTTGTTTGATTCTTTACCTAAATATTAATGAAGTGTCACAACAAGTCAATGTTATGGTTTACCCATCACTGCTAAGTGTTAAAAGAATACTTTAAATGTAAATTTAATCAAATAAATACACAACTTCCAATTACATAAAAGGTACAATATACGATCTCCTTGAGGTTTTATAACATTAAAGTAAGGAGTCAGTGCATGTATACTGATACAGAATATAATCTATACACTCTTTATACCTTTTCTTAATAATTTTTTATGTTAATGGATTAGAGAGAACCTTTAGATTATAATTATTTTAGTGTATATATTCAATAATTGACTGCTGATGAACTAACAGCTGCTATAGCTAGTTAGACTTAATTAATATTAACATCTTATGTATGTAGTCATATGCTGAATTCTGCTTCATATCAATTCTTTGCATGTACATGTACACCGAGTTTTCAGTCATCTGAAATGTCTCTGATTAGAGATATTTCTCCTTGCTTTGCATTTCCAATGTAAAAGACAGATCACCATACTGATTATTGTACAAAGGATAGTCGTGAACACACTTGTTGCATAAACAATAACAATAACATTAAAATTACCTATGTAGAAAAGACAAATTGTAACACTAATATTTAATATTAATATTTGTCACTTCATGAATATATTCTGTTGTTAATTAATTATACAATCAAAATATATTCACGAAGTGACAAGTATCTGCAACAGTTGGATCAACACAACAGTACTAATTACAGTGTTTGTTATTTACTAAAAACAGTCATCTCTGATGATGACACAGTATTTATCATCCAGTTACTGTGGCGATCTGATGGAATGATAGAATGATAAGTAGCACCAATATTGTTGCTAGTAGTAACGCTTGTTGTTGGTAAGAGATGGCTGGTTTCAAAGGTTGTCAAATCTAAGGAATGAAAGAAATGACATACTTCACTAGATAAGATTATTAACCCATGGTTTCACTTGAATCAGTCAATATATTTGTGTTTGGTAAACTTGTCATTGTGGAAGACAGCCACATTGCAGAGTAACTGTGCCATTACCAGTACCAATACAATTCACAGCCAAAAGAGAGAATGAATAGATATGTGAAATGTTCAGACCTTCAAATACAATACTTGGACAATTGCATGTGCAGTTTCCACATGTACAGTGTTCATTGTCTATTGAAGGATGTGTTAGAATATTATAGTGGTTGATATGACTATCTACTGGTGGCAACCATACAAGTTCAATTGTCCAGTTATCTACTCTTTCAAGTAAGTAATCACAGTAAAATCAGATGGCGTTGAAGGAGTATCTGTGGGAACAGATTAATGGCTGCTCTAAAAACAACTCAACTCATTAATTCAATAATACAAAAACATACACATGAAACTATACTATTCTTTTGAGCCCAAATATACATGACAATCATGGGTATCAATTACAAAACTGCTAAGTTTAAAGGACAGACGCTAAAGTCATTGTCACCTCCATCCATACAAGATATAGACTGACCAGAAAAAAAATCTTCTACCAAAAATGTTAACCTTGACTGAGTATTGCCAAACTGTTGGGCTAGTAGTTCAGCTCTGTATGGACCACGGACCACTATTTTTCCCACAGTATCAAGTGATGTAAAATAAATATCATTATATCCATCAAGGTTCCATGTAAGAGCAATATATTTAACTTTGCATATCAAATTTAATGTTGTGTTGGGACAGAACCCACTAGAAAGTCCACCACAGTCAAAGCTAATAACTTCAGCTGAGAAATCTATATACAAAAAGGATTATAAAATTATAAAATTGTCACATACCTCTTAAAAGAAGAACTTTTATAATAATGATATATGTAAACAATCTAGTCCATCTATCCATCGTCTATATAACTACAGAGTAAAATAGAGTGATTAATCTAATAACGAATATTTGTTTTCATAACTCTGTATTCCAAAAATTGCATTCTGTATTAATATGTATATTAATCAGCCTATTGTACTTAAATTAGCATTAACATTTATCCCTAATGATACATCTATAGCTATTATATATATATATATATATATATATATATATGTAACCTTAAAATAAAATTACCTTAATATACATTACATAAGATGTACATTGAAGACAAGAAATAATGAACATCAAAAATACTGTCAATGGAGTCAAAAAAAGAATTGGTCTCTTGAGCCTTACAGTTATAGGTATGCTGATGCCAGTGATAGATGGTGTCAAGTTTAAACCACATTATATGCATGTAGGTATGGCAAGTGACGTAATGCAGTTTAACAGTAATGGAATTTACAGTCTTTAAGGCTGAGTTCTTTGTGTAGACATAATATTGTAGTAGTCTCATGACAGCAAGAATTATTCCCACTAATTATAATGTTGGCAAGAAGACTGTAAATGTGTGCAAAATTTGCCAATCTTCTAACAAAACATTATTACAAGAATGACTACATAAATATTTGTAGGAAATTGCACACAGTAACTTTGTGGGGTCTATAACAATTACTAGCAATTAAGAAACCCTTCAGTCATACATGACTATGTAGGTCTTTTGAGTTTTTCTATCTCTAAAAGTATTTTAGCTAGAACAGATTCATAGTGCTTAATTTGCCATATTTCTGCAAATATTTATAACTCTAGACACTACCTTTGCCAAATCAGAGCACTTAAAAGCTGCTTACAGGTATTCGAATACTGTAGCCCTTACCCACATGCTATAGGTAGTGAAGGTTAATAAAACACTAGCTTGGTATGAATCTTATATAAAGCTTATAAAGACATTGCCATGGGATTATATATGGTCTCATTATTTAACAATCCTGAACGATTAATGTTAATGTCTGTAAAAAAGACATATATATGGTCTCATTGTTCATACAATCATGTCTGAATATATTAATGTTAATGTTAGTTACAATTGCATTGCTGTACTTTCAACAATATTCATAGCTGACTTGACAGCCACTAAATTAATAATAACTAACTGCTTGTATTTATTAACTATTTCACTTGAATTATAATCAATCAAAATTAACTCTTTACATGTACTATATACATGTACACCAAAGTCATGAAAGATACTCTATTCACTGATTTCTATGTTATTTTTGTAGTCTGTATTATAAACCATAATTATGAAAAGAAAGGTTATGTTTGTCATTCATTAGTTTGCACGTGTGATAAAAGATTGCTTATCGATGTGGTTGTCATTAGGAGTAACATTTATGGTATTTTGTCATTAAAATCACACAATGGTATAATCAGAATTGAAATAGATTTACATATTACCCTGGTAATGTACTTGTAAGCAATATATCAACCACAATTATCATTATGCAAATTATCATTTATTAAATTGACAATCTTGTCCATGCCTTTTGGTCTGTATATAAGTTGCTGTAACCTTATTAGTACGCATTGTTTCAAACAAGGATGAATATCATGAGAAGAATATATACAGGTATGTGTGGTACTACTATAGGATTGCCTTTATGGTGTATAACAATATCAATGAATAAAATCCTTAGGAAATATCAACATGTATTTGTTCAACAAGTAAATGCATTAAATAATACATATACAATTATGTTATTGTATGATAACTGTCTAATACACCATCCTTGTAGCCTGTAAAAATCTACTTATTAATGTCAAAGAAAAAAAATTAATTATGTTTTGATTATAATTAATTTGTTTATTGACTTCATGTTTATGTTATATGGACCACGGACAATCACTGTACAATAAGTTTTGACTATTACATACCTCTAAACAGTAGAGCTTTTATACTAATGATGAGTAATCTGTTCCATCTATCCATCTCCAACAAAAAGGAAGAGTTTGTGTGAAAAGTAATAATTATTATTGAGTTCAGCCAAATTAAAAAAGGAACTTGTTTTCATAACAATATAAGTCAAGACTGTGTAACATGAATCATTCATATATGAACAGTCAAATAGCTATCTAAGTAAGTAGGACTTAGATATATTATATATTCCTAGTCTGATCATTTTAGGGTTTAGCATGGTACATGTATCATAGCACAGACTAAGTATAGGCTCTTTCATTATAGCCTGCCTAACTTATAATGACTGAAATATATGATATATCATATATATATATATATATATATATATATGTATTGAGAGCTACAACATATATTTTTTAAAATAATTAAGTAGCATATCTGCTGACTTTATGGCTTATTTACTAAGCATTCAAATTATAATAAAGACTTCAATGATCAACACCCTAGTGCGAACTTGTTCTAATGATTAAATCTTCTTTCAATGGTGGATACTCTACTCTAATGCATTATCACCATGGCTACTACTACAAATAAATTGCCTATAAAATGACAAATGACATATGACTCATTATTAATATAATCCTGTATTCATAAGTGTGAGTTACAATGTGCATTGCTGTACCTTTAATAACATTCATAGTGAGTCAGCAGACTCGTGTTTTTTTTTACCTAAAATGGTAATGTTTTAATGAAGGTGTCATATTTAATTAGTTATATTAGCTAATGTAAAATTAAGTACAAAGTCAAAAGTTTATTCTACTGTTACTATTTGATATTAATTCTAATGACATAACACAAATAGTCCTTCCTTAATCATCTTGTTTGAAATGGAAATCAATACTAGCACTGAAGTCACTCCAACAACAAATCAATTGATCAGAGAAGAGATATGCTCTCTAAACTATGGAAGCCAAAAGTGGACATCCAATTCTACTTCGTAATTTCATATTCTGCTTTAAAGTTTTCCAAAACTATTCCAATTCTATTTTCTATCCTTCATTGGAATATTTAACAACTAAAATCCTATAGCCTCACCTAACTGGAAACATGTTGCTTCACTCCATTCTAAAAGACATCTTGCAGTGATCATGCTCCGTGCTTCACCTCATTGAACAATGGAAAATAGAATTTGAATTGGAATGTTTGCCTTCACCTTCTGTACTATGTCAATTTTTGTTGCATATATTAATTAGCCACTTGCAAATATTAATCTACACAATACAAAACAATTAAAACTTAAATTGAGTATTTTACAATAACAAAGAGCCTGCACAGTCATTCCCAGAATTGAATCACAGGCTATATAAAATAAGTGTGAGATAGATATATACCTTTCACATAGAACCGAATAAGTTCAAATTAATGGTCTAATAGTTAACCCATCATACTTTGAAAACTGAAAGTTGCTTGTATTTGTGCTTATTTTTTTTGTTGACTTTTGCCTGCATAGATTGTGTTCTAGTACATCTAACTTTGTTGGTGGTCTATGCCACGTTTGGGACACACATCAATGTGATGAATAATACACGAATGAAACTATGAATGTGACAAGTTATCTTTAAAAGGATTGTTTACAACATTTCATCATTCAACGAAACTAATATTCATAAATTATTGGATTTAATAAAAAGATTCCTACAGAGGCTTACGTTGTTAGAGTATTATTTCCTAAAATGGTCATGTTTGACACTATAATTTAACCCAATTATATATTACCCTGATACAATCAATTCGATTTGATATGGCCAACATTTATTTTTTAAACATTGATAGTTAAGGCCTAGTTAGAAGCTTTGACTTGTTTTAAAACAGCTTGATGGTTTTGAAGTAGATTGATACATTTGAAACAAGCTAGCTAGCCATATTAAAAGTAATACCTTTGTGTAAGCTTCTAGGATTATGCATACAAGTTGACAAGAAAGCAGTTAGCATTATAAAACAATCAGCTACTCTATTGTTAAAGCTTTGATTAATAGCTATAAACAAAGCCATAAAGCAATCAAAATATAGTCAAAACATGCATATATTTCTCTCAGGACCCATTAGCCTTGCAAGGCGATGCTCATGAACTCCTGGGTCTCTTGTTCTTGCGATTGCTTATAATTAAAATGTCAAATCTTGTTCTTAGAGACTGAGTATCAGTTAACCTTTCCAAATGCATTGATTGGTTTTAAAAGAGTCAGGCCAGCTTTAATAAATGGACTGATGATGGACCATAGTAGTCCTTTATATAAAATATAAAGTGCATATACCTGTGCAGAACCATTCCAATATACACAAGACTAATTGTAACAGCAACTGTGATACTGAGGTAATAATAACTCTCAGCATTTCATTGCATTGTTTTTAATCAACTTACGATTGATTGTAAGTAAAACGTAGCTTTAGTATAAGGTGACTGCTATTGGACTAAGTAAGGGCATCATTTTACCAGCACAGTTGTTAGATCAGACATACCCAGCTGTATAATACCACTATTGAAGAAAAAAAAATCACTGGGAATAGACAGGTTCTCTAAATACTATCAAACAACATATCTTATGTCAGCTTCCAATTCAAATTTCGAGCACAAAATTAACAATGACACGCCCCCAAAGCTAGTGTTTTAAATATTTGAGATTAACATTTTGGAATGATAATTGACCTATTTGTACCAACTATTTGAAAGAATTGTTCTCACACTTTGTCTACTCTGGTTTATTTCATTTTGCTTACACAACTATTATAAACCCTAGTGATAATTGTAGGGAAATGAGAGTAGTTGAAATGAAATGTAGATGACTTGGAAAGTACTCATTTGAAGTAGTAGTTGGATGGTGTGTAATATAATATAAAAATAAATTTCTACTCTAATTATTCTAAGCATTACTTTATGTCTCTACCTTAGAGTTAAGTTTATGCATAAAAGTTAAAGATATATGTCCACAATTGATGACCACTTTATATATATATATATATATATATATACGGCATAAAAATAATTGTGCAAATTAAATAAAGAACATTTTTAGTGATTATATTTTAAACACAAAACACTAACTGACTATAACCTTTGATTTATTATTATAATTGTATATCAAGTATTAAATAAGACATTAAACATAAATTATAAATTTAAAATAACACAACAATAAATAAACAATAGTAATAATGATTTGTCATTTAGAATTTTTACTAATGATGTTTTTTGCTATCATGATTTCTTCTTCACTTTCTGTGTCACTACTATTTAATGAAAAACGATGACCTCTTCCTAATACTTGATCAATCTCCTCCTCATGTGCCTCTGTTAATGGATATGACTTTACAATCTGATCTGTACTTCTAAACAATAGATTAGCCTAAGATGAGGACGAAATAGATGATGGATGGATGGATAGATAGATATGTTTGAATAGATGATGGATGGATGGACAAATAAATGGATGTTATGATAATGGATGATTAGTCTAGTGAACTACCCCCTCCTTCTTATTGACTATCTTATGGGATGGGCAGAGAAAAGTCTAGAAGCCTCAGTGTAGGATGTGGGGCAGTATCATAAGACTGTCCACACAATTAAGATATTATTATTGTATATTATCATTTTGAAAATTGTGGATGAGTAACTTCAAAGTTTTGTATATCTGTTTCAAAAGGCATCAACAGATTACAATTATAATATAAATTTATTATCATTATGTTAATTTTGGAGCTATAAGCTTAGTTTGTTCTAACTCCACCTTCATCCATCAAATTATCAAAAAGGAGGAGGGCTAGTTACTAGACTAATGAATGAATTAAAAGTCATGTATAAAATGGTAACAATTTTTATGATAACATTTGCTCACATACATCTCCCTTCCATTACTAGACATCTTACTTTAATTGTTCTCCAGTTTAATCTTTGGAGTGCTTGTTTATCCAGAGCATATGCAAAAGCAATCAACACTCCTTATATGGTAAAAATATGCTATACTAAAATGTACATTGTATAATGTAATATACCTGTTAATGGAGATGATGTTACATGAAGTACGAACAGACTAAGATAGGCTGTGTCAGTATCAGTGAATACTATCCTAGAGAGAGAAAGAGAGAGAGAGAGAGAGAGAGAGAGAGAAGTTAGTATTGTTAAGGATATAAGCAGTACCTGTTCAGTAGTGGAAAATATTGAATAATAAGATAGATTTCTCCCTTCAACAATAACTAACAATATTATTAACCTCATTGTGTGTGGGCGCATAGCAAGGGTTACTGTAGTCTGTCAGTGTGTGTGTGTGTGTGTGTGTGTATATGTGCCTGTTACCCGGGCAAATAGCTTTGAACTGCTTTAACTCGGCAAATACGGCACTGGTAGCCACCAAACTATAGTGGAGGGTAGCAAAACTTCTGTACTTCTTAAGAATACTGCCAAAAGGAGCATCAAACAAACAAAAAGCTTTAAAAGTCTGAAAAAACCTTTGAAAAAAAGCACAGCTTTCAGAAAAGACTCGAGAATTCAATAAAATCTCCTGCATACAGCTTATGACATTTTCCAATTTATTAAAGTGAGAATTTTTGCAAAAATACTTCTTTGGAAAGTTATGACAGTTTTACTAACTTTTGGCAGTTATCTTTGTCGTTACATTGAGCACGAAATAAAAATACTATCAGCATAGCTGTCACTGGAGAATGACTAACTTTTTTTTTTACTAAGAAGTTGGAAAGTATTGGACCTTTTGTCAATTAGAGTGCAAAGTACCCAGTAGACGCACTAAAAGGCAAAGCTTTTTTCCCTTTGATTGAAGAGAAAATGCTGAGTCATCAATAATCATCTTAGGCATCATGTGAGATTACGTCACTTGAAAAGAAGCTGGATAAGACCACAGCGAGGTTAAGCAATTTACTGCATTTCATATTATATTATGTAATTCAAGCAATATATTGTGGGGAAGAATAGTTTGCAAATCATAAAGTACTTTAACACATACTCTTTGACATTGGACATGAATATGGAAAAGACCTTGCCATTTTCTAACCTGTAAAGAGATAGAAGAAAGGAATCATCACTAGATGGACAATGAATAGACAAATGAATGGAAGTACATACAAATGAACTCACTTGCAATCTCACTTTAATAACAATAAGAAGATATATTAAAAACAATGTACCAATAAGTAAATATAGAGGAATATACCATCTAAATAGAGAGCAAAATGGCAGACTTTATCTCTATAATTAACACCAGGAGTATATGAAGAAGGAAAAGGAACATTATTCTATTGTACTGTGTTTTATTCATTTAACAATATAAGGAACACTAGTTTCAACATCTACTTAAATTTTGAAGTATTTGAACAATCACAAACAGATTTTTTGTAGCATTTCAATTACAGATTTTAAAAGGAAAGTCAAAATTAAGAATATTTTCATATTATTCTCCTGCTTTCTCATTGCTACCATTTATTTTGTAACAGATGCTTGAAGTTTGAAGTATTTGAACAATCACAAGCAGATTTTGTAGAATCTTAAATACATATTTTTGATTTCATGCTGAATTTGTGTACTCAAGACTGTTTCATTTCTCCTCTTGCTTTCTCATTGCTACCATTTATTTTATGATTATATTAGAACAATAACAATAGCACAAACATTTAGAGCAACTTAGCTTCTTCCATATATGGTCAAAGTAGCTGAAAATATAGTACATGTAAAGTAGTTTGAAATGTTCCTTTCCTTTCTTCATGTACTCTTGTTAACATTACATTATTATAATATATAACAATAATATATTATTTAAACTTTCAAACTTAAGACACTTACACAACAATATGTAATATTCTACCTGTAGTAAAAGTGGTACAATATCATACTTTGTTTTAATCCAACTGACAAGAGAGAGATATTCAATAACCACATGATATATTGACTATTAATTACAGACTTACCACCATGCTCCTGATGGTCCATAAGCATCAAATGTAAAAAGTACCCAAACAAAGAGGAGGGAACACCAAAAGAAAGGACAAAATATGCACTAGTATGAGAGAGAGAGACATTGTGTGTGTGTTTATGATATAATAAATTAACTTACATTTCATATTTAGATGATATGCTTTGCCATATAATTTTTCAACATAAGATTTAATGTGATACCAAAAGTTGACAATAACACAGACCAGTCTAAACAAGATACAATATCATTAACACTATTAATTGTATCTACTAAATTTAACAATTTAAAACATTAGTATTTAATATGTACATGTATTTATTTTAAAGAATTTACATGTCAAACACACTTAACTCACTACAAATTTTACCAATTATTACAGTACTTGTTAAATTTGTTTTAATTACTACATTCAATAGAAGGTTTATAGTAAATTAAATTAATAGAAGACAAAGAGGGTAGCTACTATTATATAATTATTACTATAATAGTAATTTACCAGAATAGAGTAACAGAAATCCTGTAAAAGTACAAAAAACAAGATTTGTTTATATTGTCTGGTTCATAGTCAACACGACCCTAGAGAGAGAGAATGAGACAAATAAACTATCAACACTATTACATTGTGTGTCTTTTATGAAATAAAGGCTCACACACACTTTCAGCATATATATTTTGTACTGTGTAAACAAAACATTAATATTAAACTAGTTGACAATTACTTATATCTCTTCTATTTACTATTATAATTGACATTACTTACCAGTAAGTATGACACTGAATTAATCAATGAGGCTATACTCAGATATAGGATTAGTCTCTATATAAAGTGATATGAACTACATATTTTATGCATACAGCTGTTGTCATAGCAACTTGATGTGCAAACCTGGATAAAAACTTGTATTACTTGAATAACCATATCAGTCCAATCACAAATAAAACTACACAATACAAATTAAATTTAAATAGTGTACATAAAATTATTTAAGATCTATATATAGTCTCATTCTCATGTAGATCTGGAATGGGACTAGTCCAAGTGTACTCTTTCGCTATTAGTATGACACATCTATCACAAGTCTAATTGTCATATTTCAAACGGAAAGATTATTTAAAGTCAATTTAAGTATTTTAATATTATGTAGAAATTTACCTTCCAAGAAACGAGAAACAAGCAACAGACACTCTAATATCAACTACCACCAACTACATAGTAAATGAAACACATACTAAAACTGATAGAAATGATAAATAAAATAATACATTGTGATTAAAGGACAGCTGGATTAACTATAACATCCAAGACCCAAGTTTATTGTGAAGTATAATAGTACATATACATACCTCATATATGTCACCATTTGAAGTATTGAACAATGGACAAGGATAATGAACTTCCACCATAATGTGTGTTTATTTGCCACACCCACATAATTACTCATTTCCTATCACACTTTGTTGATATTAAAATAAACCACAATACTAGCAATGATACATTTAAAAAGTTTATATAATACAAAATACACACTGTAAATTATCTATATAATTTATTATTTTTAGTATGTATATAATACAACATTATTATCTCTCTGTTCACTTATAACAACTTTCTTGTCATTAATTGGATGGTTACCCAATGTAGCTTCCTCTCTTCGTCTTAAGTTCTGTTCAAAGTGTTCCTCAACAACAACTTGTAACTTTAAGTCTTCATCTCTTACTCTTTTAACATACCAACGAGAAGCAAAGATGAAAATAATTAAACCAACGATAGCAAGCACTCCGAGAATTAAAGTCAACCAACTTGTACAGGACAACTTGAAGGGTCCTTCAATAGGTTTGTATTTAAATATTAGTGATATTAATGATCCAATATCAATACATAAAGATCGCATAAACCAGAACAGACCAATTAATACACC
The DNA here is from genome assembly GCF_016097555.1 of Gigantopelta aegis. NCBI lineage: Eukaryota > Metazoa > Mollusca > Gastropoda > Neomphalida > Peltospiridae > Gigantopelta > Gigantopelta aegis. The sequence goes on along the minus strand of NW_024532884.1, from coordinate 20,302 downwards.
TTTCATACCAAATGGTGCTTGACTACAAAGGAATTCAAAGATACAGATGAATGACAATACATCAGCAACACCAGCAAATAATGATGGTATTAGGATGATCCAGTAGCTTAAGTTAATTGAAGGATCACCTGTTCCCCATACAGAATAACAAGGAACTGTGTCTTCTGTGAATAGCCTACCAAGAAAGTCAGATAGGAAAAGTGAAGTTGTTGCAAGGATAATACTGATAAGTGCACAGCCTATACCTCTTAAGGGATTAATAAGGAAACACTCAAGTTTTGGGAATAGCAGTAGAAGTATCAACTCAAATAAAGGAATGGCTAAAAGTGCTACATCATCTCCAAGAAAAAAGACAATGAATCCATTGAATTGTTTTCTCTCTCCCTTTAAATTGAGAGACAAAATCTATAATTCCATTTGTTACTGGGTCTGAGGCCATAAAATACAAAGAGGCAGCACACAAAATAACTAAAATTCTCAAAAACGTCTTCACATTTTCAACAGCTTCATGTGAAAAAGGACCCCCAAACCTAGTTTTTGCAAAATCGATACGTTTTGGTAATTCATCTCCCCAGTATGTCAATGCACTGCGATTCTCAGGGTATTTATGATGCCAAGTGTATTTGAGAACACCAAATAAAATTTCGTAAGGATTAGTTTTACTGATACATTCAAATTTTGACTCAAATTGAAAATGAAGTCAAAGACAAAGTGTGTATAAAACACAAGCTAACACACTTACAGCTAAATGTGCTGATACTAAAGAAGATTCTGGTAGAAACTCAACAAAAAAAATTGGATTACCAGCTACAAATAAAGCCCAGACATGCCAGTGAATAAAAGCTCGTATCTTTACACTAGGAGCACAAATCATTTGATCAATACCGTATGCTAAACATTAGCATAGAAAAAATGACAATGAAATATTAATAAAGATGAACGCAATACTGGAGAGTCCATATTTTCCAATGGAGGATAATGTACCACAAGAAGTGTACTGAAAACAACCACTCAAACATTGCAACAAAGTTCCAGCCCATCCGGTCCATAGACTCAACTGAATAGCAGATCCTGACCAATTTTGGCATCACGGCCCAGCCAGCAATAGGAATCATGAAATAAATAATATTTCAACCTAAATTAAGAACGCTATAAGCTTTTTCATTTCTTTCAGGAGCAGGAGACCAACATGAGTTATTATCAGGAGGTGATGAAATGTCATGGTATTATCAAGAGACAAAGCAATGTCTTCTTGTTCGTTTTGTGCCATGATGATCATTTTCTTAAACTGCAGCCTAACAACCGTGCATGAAGGTGTGGCTATTATGTAATAATGATGAAAGTTCGACTGAAAGGTTATATATATTGACAAGAGCCGTTGTAATTTGATAGTCTTTCTTCTTCCAGATCTTGTATGGAAAATTATACCAAAGAGCTTAAAGACAGAACTCTTACTTTATCTCCTATTCTCCTCATCCTCTATACTCCAACTATTAGTATATGTACAGTCATGGCTTACTATATTGTAAAAAAGTAAAAAAATTGACATTACACTACATACATACATACATACATATTGTGATGTACATGTACATCACAATAATTTAAATATACTAATAAATAATTTGTCACAAACGAATAAAAAGAAAAAATATTCAATAATAATAATTATTTATTTTATTTCACTAATCATGTACACAATAGGATATTATTATACCAGCTATGTTAATAATTATTAATAATATAAAATTGAAGTCTTCAGTAGATGAGAGAAATCAATGAATAAGGAAATATATATTATATTATGAATAGAATTAATAATTAGTACCACCCACACCTCTTAACACTTTACTCTGTCTTCTTTGTAAGTCTGTTATCTGTTTCTCCATTTTCTTCAAATACATTCGTAATTCCTTGTTGTTTACAGATTCCTGAAAGAACAAGAAAAAATTTACATAACATGTCAATATAAATGAATACAAGTAGTTATTAACACAAACACAGACACAATTAATTGTTGTATCAAACTATACATCACTAAATTATGTTATGTTGTTATATAAAATTCTGAGCAAGAAACACGTGATCAAACTAATTTGTTGACAAGTAAAAATCCAGAGGGATGCATCAACTCTATTAATAGCCCATGATAAAAGATCATGTCTTTACATGTATATGTACATGTCATTGTATGCACATACATTATAGATATCTTCTAGCTATTCCACTTTCATTTTTAAATTACCAACAGACTCACTCTATATAGACTACAGTAAGACAATAATAACATTATAAAATAGAAGTGTCTATGTACAGTAATATTATATGTGTATTAGTGTAGGGAAAACTTTTTGCAAGTGAAATAAGATAAACAAAAATTTGGAGGATTTTTAATTAATGAAATGCTGAACAGTTACTATACAATAGTAAACATAGTAACATTTATTGTAATTATACAATTGTTGTTACGTAAATTTGAGACAAAGCTTGCATCTGATAATGTTGGATTATAACCTCATGGAAGATTTTTTCTTAAATAACCAGATCAGTCCAGTCACAATAAACTATACAATACAAATCAACTAAATTAATTCTAAATAGTGTACATAAAATTATTTAAGATCTATATATAGTCTCATTCTCATGTAGGTCTGGAATGGGATCTGGACTAGTGTGAGTGTACTCTTTTGCTATTAGTATGAAACGTCTATCACAAATTTGTCATATTTCAAATGAAAAGACTATTTAAAGTCATCATAAGTACTTCAATATTATGTAGAAATTTACCTTCCAAGAAATGAGAAGCAAGGAACAGATACTCTAATATTAATTACCACCAACTACATAGTAAATGAAACAATTGATAGACATGATAAATTAATAGTAATGATTGTTTATAGAACAGCTTAATTAACCATATCTATTCTTTGTGGTTTATAATAGTACATGTACATACCTTATGTGTGTTACCATTTGAAGTATTAAACAATGGATAAGAGTAGTAAACTTCCACCATAATCTGTGTTTAACTGCCACGCCCAGTTTATTAATAATTACATTTACTGTGCATTTAACAAATTACTTTAAAATAATAATTTTATTACTCAATTTAAATTACAATGTATCACCTACACTTTCTATGTAGTTAGTTATCTAGCTTTAGACTTTAATTGCTGTTTTATTTAGTTTTAGTAATGCTATTGTAACAACCACTATACATAATGTAAACCCTATTGCTGCTATTATTGAAAATGTTATTGTTACTGGATAAGATGATGAGTGGCCATCGTCTAAAAGAGGATCATTACAAATATGCATTTTTTCAATGTTAAAACTTTACCTGAGTTAATCACATTTCCATTTTGAATTTCTAATGTTTTTATTAACAGGTGAAATTAATTAGTCCAATTCTGTTAACAGAAATATAGGATGAATTCTGCAATTATAACAAGGTATTGTATATAACATACTTTTGGTTTCCAAGAAATTGTAAAAGACACAATGTTATTCTTAATTGGATATTCAATTATATGTGGTATAGATGTAACATCACTGACTTGCATTAGAACTATTTTGAAATAACTTAATAGTAGTATTTTATTCATGACAACTTATCAAATTTTAAAGTAGCTGGTTTTCTCCAATTACTAATCATATTTCATATTTCTAAGTTTGGAGGCTACCCTGAAGTTGTATTTCGTTTTATAATTGTGTGTTGCATAATATTATAGGTAGTGCCTATAGATCCAGCAGGAAGTTTGAGATTACCTATTTAATAGACGATGGTACCAATCCAAACACTACCAGTGACAGAATAGAAATAACTGTGTGATAATGTATGCTTTGATGCATTTAGTTTGTATAATAAGGATCAGTTAAATATACAACAAGGTATAGACTTCCTGCTGGACCAATTGACACTACTGTGATATCCTCTCAAATCTTTTCAACTCTTTAACACTTACGTTTTGTTTGTAATTATGTTAGTTAGTATCTCTACTGTAAATTGGTGCTATTTGTGTTAATAGTTTTGTCACTTAGCTCTTTTGTTTATTGTTATTGATTTTGTATAAATAGGATTTAGTTTTTTACTTGTACTAGAGTTTCCATTCTATCCATTAAAATTATTTCAATTTAACTTAAATACCACAATTGGCGACGAGAGTGGTGGATTTTCGCTATTATCATGGCAACTTCACAGTTCGGAATTTTCAAAGAATTTAACTCAAATGAGGGATCAATCACCTCATATCTGGAACATGTTGACCTTTACTTTACTGCAAACTCTGTTCCAGGGGACAAGCAAGTTCCCATTCTTCTGACCTGTATTGGTACGTCTACGTATACTCTTCTCAGTGATCTTCTTGCTCCATCTCCACCCAGCACCAAGTCCCTGGCCGAGATCTCAGATGCTCTACGGAAGCATTTTGAACCAAAGAGAGCCATCATAGCTGAGAGGTATCACTTTCACAAACGTAATCAAGCCGTGGGGGAATCTATTGCTGATTATGACGCTGCTCTACGCAAGCTAGCGACTAACTGTAAATTCGGGGACTACCTAGAGGATGCTCTTCGTGACCGATTCGTATGTGGGCTGAGTAACGAAGCGATACAGCGACGGTTACTTTCCGAGCCTGACCTCACTCTCACAAAAGCGATGGAACTAGCACAAGGTATGGAAGCCGCTGAACGTAACTCCAAATCCCTTAAAGGTACTGAGTTCGCCGTTAGAAAACTTCGTGGCAAACCTCCGCCTCGACCTAAGACGCAACAACCGTGTTACCGATGTGGGAAGTCAAATCACTCACCTATGGATTGTAAATTCAAGGACGTTGAATGTCATTCATGTGGAAAGAAAGGCCATATTGCCCCAGTTTGCCGAACTAAACATCAGAAATGGACCAACGCAGCCACTGGACGAATTAAGAAACCTTTCACAGCCAATGTTGTGAATGAGGACAGCATCAACACTACCGACTCCGATAGGGATGAACACTATTTATTTAAGCTGCGTGAATCATCCTCCCATCCAATGGAAGTAACTGTGACCGTCAAAGACAAACCGTTTGTTATGGAGGTAGACACCGGCGCCGCCGTATCTGTCATCTCAGAAGCAACTCGAACGAAATTATTTCCACATCTGAAATTACATAAGTCCAAGGTTGTCCTGAAGACATACAAGGATGAACCTATACAAGTTAAGGGACAACTTAATGTCCACGTTAGCTACAAAGGACAGACTTCACCTCTAAAACTGGCGGTGGTTAATGGGGCTGGTCCAAACCTCTTTGGAAGGAACTGGCTGAAGTACATCTGACTGGACTGGCACAGAATTGCCACGGTACCGCCTGGGTCCCAAGGAGTGCAAGCCCTGTTGCAACAGCACTCAAACCTCTTAAAGATGAGCTAGGAACTGTCAATTCATACAAGGCAACTTTTCACAAGCCACACCGAAATTTTTCAAACCTCGTCCTGTCCCATTTGCAATTAAAGGTGCTATAGGAAAGGAACTGGATTGACTGGAACAACAAGGAATAATCAGGAAGGTCGACCACAGTGACTGGGCTGCACCTATTGTTGTAGTGCCTAAGAAAGATGGAAGGTTCCGCCTGTGTGGTGACTACAAGGTCACAATAAACCAAGCTCTCACAGTAGACCAGTACCACTTCCCAAGCCTGAAGATTTGTTTGCTACATTAGCAAATGGAAAACATTTTACCAAGTTAGATCTTTCACAAGCCTACTTACAGCTAGCACTGGCGGAAGATTCTATGAAGTATGTCACAATAAACACACACCAAGATCTATACCAATTCACTAGATTGCCATTTGGAATTGCATCAGCACCAGCTATTTTCAGAGGCTCATGGATAAGATCCTACACGGACTGCCAGGAGTCATTTGTCATATTGATGACATATTAATCACAGGAAAAGATGACGAAGAACATCTTCGACATTTAGCAGCTGTGCTAAACAGATTAGAAGAGCACACATTTCAGACTTAAGAAGGACAAATGTCACTTCCTTATACCCTCTGTCGAGTATCTTGGACATCAAATCGATCAAGAAGGAATTCATGCAGTACCTAGCAAAGTGGAAGCCATCACCAACGCTCCACCACCTACTAACGTCCAAGAACTTCGGTCATTTCTTGGCTTACTCAATTACTACAGAAAATTTATTCGAAAATCTCTCAAGTATTTTACACCCACTCAATGGTCTGCTTCGTGCAAATCAAAAGTGGAAATGGACTGACGAATGCACAAAAGCATTTAAAGAAGCCAAAAGACAATTAGTTTCTTCCAATGTATTGACCCATTACAACCCCACTCTACCAATCAATCTTGCAGCTGACGCCTCTGCCCATGGAATAGGAGCTGTAATTTCTCATGTCCTGCCAGATGATCAGAAAAACCAATTTCCTTTGCCTCACGCACACAAACTAGTGCAGAGAAAAACTATTCACAGCTTGAAAAAGAAGCTCTCTCTTTGATTTTTGGAGTTCGTAAATTCCACCAATATCTTTACGGAAGTAATTTACCCTCATAACCGACCACAGACCCCTCACTGCAATTTTTGGCTCAAAGAAAGGAAATTCCTTCTTTATCTGCTGCTTGTTTACAGCGATGGGGACTTAGTTTGTCAGGTTATGATTACAATATTTGTTTTTAACCTACCGAAAACCATAGCAATGCTGATGGACTGTCAAGACTTCCACAACATGACCAGAAGCAGTTGGTGAAACGAAAACAGTTACCATCTTCAATCTCTCTCAAATTCAAGCCTTACCAGTCACCTGTAATCAAGTTCAGGTTGCAACTAGGCGTGATCCCATTCTTAGCAAGATTGTTGATTATGTGAGGAGGGGATGGCCAAAGCAAGTACCAGATAACATTCGACCATATCAATCAAAAACAAGAAGAAATTACTATTGAAAGTGGATGCCTACTATGGGGTATTCGTGTCATTATTCCAAAAAGACTACAAGATCAAATTCAACAGACACTTCACCAGAACCACCCAGGAGTCACTAGAATGAAAGCTATAGCTAGACGCAACATGTGGTGGTTGGGAATTGACAAGGATATTGAGAATTTAGCAAAGTCATGTCTTCTTTGCCTTGAAAACAAATCACAACCAGCTGCTGCACCTTTACACCCGTGGGTCTGGCCTACCACACCATGGAAAAGAATTTACATCGATTTTGCAGGGCCTTTCCTGGACAAAATGTTCCTTGTAGTGGTGGATGCACACTCAAATGGCTAGAAGTAATTCAAATGCCTTCAACCAACCTCTTTCAAAACTATTGAAGCACTCAGGAATCTCTTTGCAAAGTACGGTCTCCCAGAACAATTAGTATCAGACAATGGACCACAGTTCACCTCTGAAGAATTTGCCGAGTTTAAGAAAGTTAATGGAATTAAGCCATATTCTTAGTGCTCCATATCACCCCTCTACAAACGGGTTGGCGGAAAGGTTTGTTCAAACTTTCAAGAGAGCCATGAAGACTAGCGCTCAAGATGAACCAAATCTCAGTACTCGATTATCACAGTTCTTACTTGGATATTGATCAACACCGCATGCTACCACAAATGTTTCTCCTGGAGAATTATTTCTACAACGGAAGCTTCGTACGCATTTTGATCTATTGAAACCTAACATTGAATCTGTCGTAAACACAAAACAGAGCAACCAGAGAACTCATCATGATAAGCATGTCAAGCAGCGACACTTTTCAAAAGGGCAACTTGTGATGGTCAAGGACTTTATTCTCAAGAAATGGATACCTGGAAAAATAGTGAACACTACTGGACCACTGTCTTATTCAATTCAGATTGAAAATGGAAGAAAAATTCGCCGTCATGTTGATCACATGAAATCTCGTTCAGTGATTACTGTCAAATCTCCTTCTCAACCTTATACCAATGATACTATGGAGTTTGATTTGTTTTCCAACACCAAGTACTGATCATTTTGAACCTACACCTACACCAGTCGTTCAACAAGAACCTGTTCAAGAACGTCGCTACCCATTAAGGTCAAGTCGACATCCTCCTTCATAATATCAACCAGGACTGTCGCACTTAACAGGGGAAGAAATGTGATATCCTCTTAAATTTTTCAACTCTTTAACACTTAGGTTTTGTTTGTAATTATGTTAGTTAGTATCTCTACTGTAAATTGGTGCTAATTGTGTTAATAGTTTTGTCACTTAGCTCTTTTGTTTATTGTTATTGATTTTGTATAAACAGGATTTAGTTTTTACTTGTACTAGAGTTTCCATTCTATCCATTTAAATTATTTCAATTTAACTTAAATACCACAACTACCATTATTATGCAATGTGCAGCCTGTCATGTAAACCCAAATATGCAATGTTACCAGACCTATGCTGTAATGACCATGTTTTAATGCTTTCACAATTGGTTCTTATCAGTAATAGATCCACCCAAACCAAAAATGTTTAAAACTAATGTCATCAATGATACATCTCTTCTTGATCATTGCTTCAGACTAGACAACGAATGCATACTGCAATATGTCATTACATTAATTTGTTGATAAATTTGGGACTACTAATGGTTACAGATTTTATACAATTACAAGTTGGTTATAATATTGATCCTTGTGTAATAGTATATATATATCGCTACATAGTGGAATGTCATTATTACATTCATTTTTTTAACTTAGTAATGTTATATTGTCATATTTCTCTTATTACATTGCTATAGAATCCCATGCACAATATACGAATTTACTTGCAAAGTAAGTCATTATGTTCTAACTCTTCTAATGAATATTATATATAGTGTCAGGCTCTTGAAAATGTACTTACACTGGTCTGTAGTATCTTTGATTCTAGAATTACATTTGGACTTTATTGTTCCATCTCTTGACAACTGAGAAAATGTAACTGTTAACCAAAACCAATTTCATTCAACCATTATTGATCCAAATACAAAGCACTTTGTACCTTTCAAAGCTCATATTTACATCTGATTTTTCACTAAACAATACTAAAATTACACATGCTGGCTGCTATGATGTGAATTTTGCAAGTGACTTTTTGTTATTCAGTAAATATTCTCATGTATATATAAACTTTTCATGATATTTTGACGTCATGGCATGCAGCTCCTCCAGATTCACCTAAGAATGTCTTTGTATAATTTCTATCAAAAACCACTTCTGTTTTTCAATGGAAACTTCCATTTTCTGATCTAATAATCACTAAATATGTACTCGTGAGTTTCCAATTCCAATGTGAGGTTCTTGTTCAAGTGGGGCATGTTCTACTGTTGACATGATAACAACTGTTACACATAATATGTTGCATAACCGCATTGGGTATGCATTTTCTGTCACTGCGTACCATTGTGCTGGAGCTACCCATCCATTTAATGTTACTGAAGGTTACATAAATCAATACATTCCTTAATTAAAAAATGTATTTGTCAATATTATCAATGACACTGTCAATGTATCTTGGTCAATTGATGATGATTGCTATCTACAATATTTTGTTTATTAGAGTAGTAACGATTCTCACTATTATGCAAAAGTTATTTGTGACACGTCATAATAATTACAAATTTGATGAAAGAAAGGACATATAACTTTAGTGTAGCTTCTACATTTGGAAATAGGATGAATGATTGGAGTGAACCAGCATTATTTCTTTAAACGGTATATATAATAAGGTTTTGTTAATAATTCCAACATATACGCATGCTGTTGTTTATATGAATGTAGTTTCCATTGAAAGTCACCAGCTTAACAGTCCTGACAACTGTAATCGATAGTAGTATATAAAATGATATGCAACTACATTTGAACATTACTTGAATACTCATGGTATATAGTTATGCTTTAAGAAAACTACTCCAATGATTTAAATATCTCTTCAATTTATTGCAGGATCCACTATATTGTATTTTTGTATATCAATAAAAACAATCTCAATTTTAACAAATATATACTTGATAATATTAGTGCTTATGTTGTGTCCATGGCTGACAGCACTTTAAATGATAATAATGTCAAACCTGCTATGCATGTATCATTAATGTATCATTGTCCCCATTCTATTTAGACAGTGCTATACTTCTTGTCTGATAGCTGATACAGGAGAAATTAATGCAGAACTTCATCATTATCTATGTGCTTACTATTATTTGTTGAATTTAATAGTCTATTAAATTCAACAAATAGTAGTAAGCACATAGAATGTCAAGTGTACTAGCATTCCACATCGAACACAACTGCATGAGACAACACTAACTTTTGTACGTCTCAGAATAATGTAAATTCATTATAGTAATGTGTTGGTACTACTGCATTCAAACAGTTTTACTCCATTAGGTTGTGGAGCAATAGTAAGTGTACTCAACATTATATCCCCCTCCTTGTAGATTCTTGAGATTAAGATATTCAATTCAGTAAAATACTCGAGGTAGTCGTGTTGATGGAGTTACCACAACTGACAACGAGGCTGGGATGTCTCAACCTCAGTACGGCACCTGTGCTCAGGCAGTAAAAGGCGTTTGACCTAGAGTGAGATAGCGTCATGGCTTACCTTGAGCGGTGGATCTTTTCTTTGTTTGCAACGACATAGGACCTGACAAGCAGTCTCAGTGTTCTTAACTGTTGTAGGGAGCAGGAATTACACCCTGATTAAGGGTCTCACAGCACCTACCTTGCCACAGGAAAAGTCTTATGAGGATCTCAAGGCTGTGTTGCTTGCTCACTTCCAATCTAAACCTCTACTGATCGCAGAGCGATTCTGCTTCTATCAGTGCAACAAGCAGCTGGTGAGTTGGTACACAACTTAAGACATCTAGCTATCACTTGTGAATTTTGAGATTTTCTCGATCAAGCCCTTTGTGACCGCTTTGTTTGTGGGCAAAGTCCTCAATGTTGGAGAAGCCACCGTCATCTCATCTGGCTAAAAATCGTTAGGGTCAGGTCCCTCGGGCGGATCTTGTTGTCATAGATGTGGGCGCCACGACCACAAGGGATGCATATGCAAGTACCAACAAGACAAGTGTAAAATTGATCACATCTCACCTGTCTGTTGAAGATGTCCAACAAAGAAAAACGCCTGATTCTAGAAGTGGAAAGAAGAGCTGGAAAAAAATGTGGTGACTGAAGATTAAGGGTTTCTAACACTTTTGGCGCGAGTTAGCAATGCATCCACTTACCATAGGGAAGTCCTCTGTTAAAACTATTCAAGTAGACATGGAGGTCCTCTGGTAGGAAGCTAACCTTGGATGTAGACACTGGGGCAGCTGTATCTATCTTATCGAAGAAGATTTTTTAACAGTTGTTCTGAAAAGTTAAAGCTTAAGCCTTTTTCATTACTGCTGAAAAAGTATACAGGAGAATGCATGCATATATTTGGAACACTGACAGTTAAAGTGTGTTGTCTGTCACAAGGCCCATTGACTGGAACTGGTAGTTGTTTCTGGTGATGTTCCCTGCCTCGTAGGCCGAAACTGGCTACAGGTCATTCGTTTAGACTGGCCATCAATTGCTGTTGTATCACAAGGAGCTTCAACTAGGGCAGTATGGGCTATCCTCGACAATTACCATGATGTCTTCACAGACGGGTTAAGAACTATTTATCTCTTTAAAGCAATATTATTTGTTGTCAAAGAGGCCAACCTTGGTTCCATAGGGCTCAACTGTTCCTTTGGCCTTGAAGAGTCACATAGAGGAAGCACTCAACCAATTAGAAGCAGGCGGCGTTCTGGAAAAGGTTACTCACAGTGACTGGACAGCACTGATCATGACTGTTCCTAAAAAGAGATGGTAGTATCAGAGTGTGCAGAGACTATAAAGTCACTGTTAATTCTGTGCTAGATGTAGATAAGTACCCACTACCTTGACCAGAGGATATCTTCTCTACTCTTGCTGGTGACAAGAGGTTCACTACACTTGATTTATCTCATGCTTACAATCACTGATCTTGGATGAAGAGTCCAGGAAGTATGTTTTTGTGAACACTCATCGTGGTCTCTATCACTATACCTGACTTCCATTTGGCATAGCTTCTGCTCTTGCCCTATTCCAACATGTTATGGACCAAATCCTCCAAAGAATGGAGAAGGTAACATGTTAGTTAGATGATATTCTTATTACAGGTACGTCTGTTGAGGAACACCTAATGAATTTGTCAGAAGTACTCCAGAGACTTCAGAACCATGGAGTACGTTTCAAGTTAGAAAAGTGTTGCTTTATGGAGGACAGTGTTGAGTATTTGGGTCACGAGTGGACTCCAAAGGACTTCTTACAACAGATAGCAAGTTGAAAGCTATTGTCAACAACACCTCCACCTAGGAATGAAAAGTAACATTTCAGTAGCATTTCTAGGACTCCTTAACTATTATGGTCGATTTATCCCAAATTGAGCTAGTTCGACTCAGCCATTGAACTGTTTACTGTGCAAAGATTCTCATTGGAAATGGACTAAAGATTAAGCAAAAGCCTTCAAACACATCAAAGATGTTCTGGTATCTTCCACTTTTGTTACCCATTATGATCCTAGTTTACCTCCTAGGTTAACAGCTGATTTTTCTGCTTATGGCCTCGAAGGTGTAGTCTCTCATGTAATGGAGGATGGATAGGAACAGCCTATTGCTTTTGCATCAATACATTGTCTAAGAGTGAGCAGAACTACTCTCAAAATCAAGGAGCTCCGGCACTCATTTGGTGTAAAAAAGTTCCATTTGTATCTGTGTGGGCAGACATTTTACTTTACTGACTGACCACAAGCCTCTGACAACAATTTTTCAGAGCAAGAGAGGAACTCCTTCCTTAGCTGCTGTTCGTCTACAGCGTTGGTCATTGATCTTGTCAGCATACAGCATGCAACGCACATAGAGTATGCCCCACAGAAGCTCCATGCTAATACTGACAGTTTGTCAAGATTACCTTTGAAATCACAGAAAGCCCTATCACGTCTGATAACGGTCGTCTTCATGTATCACAACTAAAGAGCCTTCCTGTCACTTTACAACAGCTTAGAACAGCTACTGGAACAGATCCTGTTCTAAGTAAGGTCATAAGTTATGTGTCGATCAAGATGACCACAAGATTGTACCACTACCTTTGTCCTTATTGGTCGCATAGGTTTAACATTAATGGTAGAGGGAAAATGTCTATTATGGGGCACACAAGTCCCCCATTGTTCCAAAGAAACTCGAAAAGAAATGTTGGAAGAGCTACATATAAAGACCCCCAGGCATTAGTCGAATCAAATCTGTTGCAAGAAGTTAAATCTGGTGGCCTGGTTTGATGATGTGGCATAACTATAAAGCATTGTTACAAATGTGTTATATGTTAACTAGTTGTGTAAATGTGCTATATGAATGGGGGACTAATGTGTTATATCTGTGGAATGTATGCTGTAAGTAGCTGACTTGTGATTTGATAGATATATAATTGTGATAGTTGTTAAAATATACTTTGTCAAATACTTCATGGTGGCAGTGATGGCCCAACGACATCTCTCCCCTACTGACCCTTTCAACTTCAGGAATCCAGAAGAATGGCCAAAGTGGAAACGTCAGTTTGAGCAAATTTTCGTATCGCCTCTGGACTTGCGCAAGAAGACGAGAAACGGCAAGTCAGCACTCTCTGTATTGCCTTGGAGAAGAAGAATCACAAGCCATATGGACTCGACAGGAGTATATAAGCGAGGAGGCTATGAACTACCTACGATAGAATCATCGAAACTTCCGAATCCTTCTTCAAAGTAAGAAAAAAAAATGTTACCTTCGAAACGAGCTCGCTTTAATCGGCGTAATCAAGCACCGCGGGAAACCTCCAGGCAATACATTATGGAGCTCTACAAGCTAGCAAAAGACTGTGAGTATGGGGCGATGAAAGAGGAGATGATACGCGACAGGCTGCTGGTAGGTATTACGGATACAGTGCTGTCAGAACAGCTACAGCTAGACCCAAAGCTCACCTTATAATCGGCTAAAAAAAAATGTACGTCAAAGAGAAACTGTCAAGGAGCAGCAGCAAACACTAAACCAAAGACAAACAAGTTACTGGCACTCATGTAGCCGTAGACCAAGTCAGAGTAGGGAAGAGATTCAGTAAAATAAAAGAACCACACGCAGTGGATGAGAAAAGGGAAGTCACGAAATGCAGTGTTCTCGCTGCGGTAAAGGACATCAAAAACACAAGTGCCCAGCAAAGGAGGTAACATGTCATCAGTGTAACAAGAAAGAAAACATTACAGTTCATGCTGTTACTCTAAGGTCGTGGGAGAAGTTAATACTAACTGATATGTCCCAACGGAAGGGAATTAGACACGATATTTTTGGACACTCTAATATCAGATGCCAATGAATATTGGAAGGCCAGAATAGAAATCAACGGCACCAAGCTGCAGTTCAAAGTAGACACTGGAGCAGAGGGTGACAGCGATGTCAGAAAAAAGATTATCGGGACTAAGAAAGGTGAACCTACAACCAACATCTAAGATTTTGTATGGACCGTCATATCCACCCTCAAAACTATTGGTCAATTTATGGGAAAGTCAAATATGGCAAGAAAACATCTGAGCAAACATTTTTGTCGTCGGGGGTTGAAACCCAATTATTGGGGTTACCAGCAATCATGGCACTCAAGATAAGCTGCAAGAACTGATGCTGTCATTGACCACAAAGACTCAAACTATTGAGAAATATCCATCAGCGTTTACAGGATTGGCATCATTTGGAGAGGAGTACTCCATCAAATTAAAAAAATGATGCCAAACCACATGTCTGTTTCACTCCAAGACAAGTCCCACGTACAATATCAAAGTAAAATCAAAAAGAATTGGAACGCATGGAGTCTCTGGGAGTTATATCAAAAGTGGACGAACCAACACCATGGTGTGCTGATGGTATGGTTGCAGTACCCAAAAGGAATGGCTCAATCCGTATATGCGTCAACTTAGGACCACTGAATGAAAGCGTCCTCAGGGAAGTTAACCCACTTCCAAAAAATTGACGATCTCCTAGCTCAATTATCAGGTGCCACTATTTTTAGAAAACTAGATGCTAACAGTGGGTCTGGCAGATATCGTTGGAAAGGAGTCAAGGACTATTAACTACCTTATAAACGCCAATGGACAGATATTGTTTTAACAAACTACCTTTTGGGATTCACAAGCGCTCCGGAACATTTCCAGAAGCTGATGTCAAAAGTCTTGGAAGGACTAGAGGAAGCATTATGCCTCATGATGACATCTTGGGTAACCAAACACAGGAGGAACATGATATTCGTCTCGAAGCAGGCTTAAGAGGATTCAAGAGTCAGGAGTCACACTCAATCCTGAAAATTGTGAGTTTAGTAAAAGCAGTTGACTTTTTAGGTCATGTAGTTGACAAACATGGGGTACACCCAGACCCCTCAGAAAACTGATGCAATTAGCAACATGAAGCCCCAAAGGACGTCACAGAGTTGAGAAGATTCCTAGGCATGGCGAATCAATTAGGAAATTTCACACCTCGATTAGCTGAACTCACCCACCCACTGAGAGAACTTGTAGGAAAAAGAAACCTCTGGAGATGGGAGTCACCACAGAACGTAGCATTTTTCCCAAATTAAGGAAGAACTATCAAAGTTCAAAAACACTATTACCATACAACATGGAAGCAGAGACAAAGGTCGATGCAGATTCTTCCTCGTATGGGGTAGGACCAGTTCTACTGCAGAAAACAACAACAATCGTGGAGACCAATTGCTTATGCCTCTCGGTCACTATCCGAAACTGAAAAGAGATATGCCCAAGTGGAGAAGGAGGCACTGGCCATCACTGGGCATGCGAAAGGTTTTTCGGATATCTGTTAGGTATGCAACTCTGATTTGAAACAGACCACAAACCATTGATTTCATTACTGGGAATGAAACAATAGACAACCTTCCAGGATACTTAGGTTTAGGATACGGACTCACTTGCTTCAATTATGCAATTAACATGTACCAGGAAAACTCTTATACACTGCGGACACCCTTTCAAGAGCACCACAGTGGGAAGAAACAGACAAGAACTCACAAGACAGAACTGAGTCATTGATGAAGTAGTGATTTCCGATTTTTACTGCCAGTAAGCAACAACTTCATCACTACAGAATGGCACAAAGGGCTGATCAAATTTGCCAAATGTTATCAAGTATTGCCAGCAGGGGTGGCCTCGGAAAATCTCAAGTGAACATGGAAATGCAAGAATATCAGGAACATCAAGCCCACTTCACAATTGGTGATGGGTTACTCTGTATATGCTCGCATTGTAGTTAAAAAAGTCCTCCGGAAAGAAACATTAGACAAAATCCACCAAGGACATCAAGGAATGAAAGATGTCAAGTAAGAGCCAGGAGGCAGCATGTGGCCAGGACTTTCCAAGAATTGTTGAGTAGTGAAAAGTTGCCGAGAATGTACAAAAGATTCACACTGAAGCATGAACCGCTGATCCTACCAAAAACTACCAGAATACCCATGGCAGGATGTTGGGACTGACTTATTCACTTTTTAAGAACAGCATTTATTTGGTAGTAGTTGATACTTTTCCAGATACCGGAAATCACCCGCTTAACTTCAAACCATCTCAGGAGAAGAATATAGCCCTCAAAAGGTATGTGCTTGTCATGGGTATACCAGTGCGTGTAAGAAGCGACAACAGACCTCAATATAGTCCCATGGAGTTTTGCGAGAGTTTTTACAAAGCTATATGGATTTGACCACATCACCAGTAGGTCCCATCTTTTTACACAAAAGCAATGGACAAGCAGAAAGAAAAGTCCAGACATTGAAGAATATATTACACAAGACGGATGACCCATATATGTCACTACGTAGTCATAGAAGAATCCTATGTCATGGTGTGGATTAAGTCCTGCTGAGTTATGTATAGGTCAAAAACTGAGAACAAATTTTCCTCAGACAGTAGATCAGTAAAACCCAATGGGAACAATGGGAACATTGGGAATTGCTCCCCGATGAAATGAAGCTTTCAAAGAAAAAAAACCAGCAACAAGAATACGACCAAGATCGATACAAAGCAAGACCATTAACACCAATACCAAATGACTAACCAGTGTGGGCGACCATTATACCCGGACAGTTATGACGCGTTAGCACCATGGCACTCCACACTCTTATATCATCAAGACACCATTAGGTTTGCTTCAAGAGAATCGTCGTCACCGGAACCCATCACCCGGCCTGAAGTTAAGGAACTCAGTAATTATGATGACGACACTGATCAAGCACCAATTTCTGGAGACAGTGACAATGTAGTAGAAAAACCATTCACCAAGGCCTATAATGATGAGATCAAGAAACTGGGACAGTCATTCATCCTCTGGAAAGATTCGGGCAATGTAGTTTGTTACTATTGACCACCTAAGGAAAGGGAGATGTGGCATAACCTATAAAGCATTGTTAAAATGTGTTATATGTTAATTAGTTGTGTAAATGTGCTTATATGAATGGACTAATGTGTTATATCTGTGGAATGTATGCTGTACTATTTAAGTAGCTGATTTTGTGATTTGATCGATATATAATTGTGATAGTTTGTTAAAATATACTTCGTCAAATACTATACAGATGAAGCAATAGAAGAAGCGTCAAAAGCTGTACTTCATGTCAAGCTGTTAAACATTCCCCAGCTGTTGCTCCAGTACAGCCAGGGACATGGCCAAATCAGCCATGGGAAACGAATACATTTGGATTTCGCTGGTCCCTTCTTCCAAGGTTCAATGTTTCTTATTGCTGTTGATGCTATATTCTAATTTGGGCAGAAGTGTTGTTATGAAGGAAAACTACAGCCACCAAAACCAAACATTGAAATTTGCGTGTCATTTTTGCTAGATTCAAATACCAGAGCAAGTTGTTACAGACAATGGTCCACAATTCTTTGTAGGACAGTCAGTCTTGACTCGTAATATGCATCATGATCAAGATAGGGTACCGTTCTGGTGTTATCAAAAAGATTAGGACCTCTAATATATCTAGTTGAAATGGCTGATCACTTGTTATGAAAAAGACATATAGATCTCTTGCGTGAGCTTGAAGATGGACAATCAAGCAGAGCCACACAATTACAGAATCAGACCCTTCAGATCTGATATTCCTTTAGGTGATACCACTCCATGGGTACACCTCTGAAGAAGTCGACTAATCCACCTGAGCCCCCTGGTCAGAACAGGAACCAAAGATATTGTCACTGAGACTCCCAGATATCCGAGTACATTATCTTGTCCAGGATTGAGTTGGCCCGTATGTTTGTCCGTAGTTTAAACCATTAGTCAGAAGGAGTAAGTATATTGAGACTTTATATATGTTGTGTACATATGATTGTAATTATTTGTAACAATGTGTGAGGTCTGTTAAGACATGTCTGTAATATATATATATTTGTTATTGACTATTCTTTGTTGAGATTTAAGATATTCAATTCAGTAAATACTCAAGGTAGTCTTGCTAGACAGAGTTACCAACCAACAATTGGCATATGTAGCACCAGTGTAATTCGAGGTTGGAAAGTATTTCAGATACGTTTCATTTTACTAAGACTCTTTTCAGATATTAAAATTATTTTCATTATATTAAACAAAGATTATCTGACTTTGAGAGTACAATTGATTCAGATGAATATTTCATATATAATCTATATATAAAATATTGAATAAATTTAGACATTTTTCAGATATTTCATTGCAGTAGTGCTTGAACAATTGTGATAAAAAGCTTCGTAAGCAGGCTGCTATCTTCAAATGAACAAAAACAAAAAAAATGGCTGGGGCTGGACCATGAACTGCCATATATGATAAAGTACTGCTATTGAGCTACATGGGAGATCCATGCGACCAAGAAATATTTATGCCATTTTTGAAATTGGTCACATTTAGGAACTTTCAAATTAACCCTCATAATGTTTGGCCTTCCTCCACCACTATCCACACTAAAGTCCCTCCTATGCATGGTGTAATGTGGTGCTTGAAATATGACGGATGTGTGGGCACTGTGATTTTCCTTCTGAAGAATCCCCAAAAAAGAAATTGCTCATGCTACCATATGCATGGCACAGTGTCCCTCCCAATTCTTCCTGACAGAGTTTGTCTATACATGTCCCAGGAGGATGTCTGCTAATATAGGAAGAAACGTATCTTTGGGACTACCTCCAATTCTCTGTCTCGCTACCCATTTAATAAGGTTATCAATGATGGAGCATGGATTACAAATGATTCTAGAGTATAGGGTGGCCTTGAGCACTAGGTATGCTAAGGTAAGGGCCAAATGGCAACAGAGAAACAGCTATAGGGCATATTTGCAATTCACGTATCGTACATTTGATGGCCACTGGGCTTTTTAAATAGTCCATCCCAACAGCGCAAACAGGTCTAGATAGGAGCCCCGCATGTCTGGCCGGAACTTTATGTCTGTGTGGCTGTGCCAGAGGACAGTCCTGCTGGCCCCTGGATAGACAGTGCTTACAAGGTGGATTTCAGGTTTGCTTTACCGCAGATAGGCCTCACTTGAACATTGCGGGTCGATGTTTGTCTCAGTTCGTAGGACATCCTGGGTTGCTATGATTGAGGGCCCCTCTCTCTTTGAGTTGGTATACTGTATGAACGTTTCCCCACCGATAGCATGAGTCTGGAAGTAGCCTTGACATGTTAAAAAAGTGCACATTCAAGAACTCTGACCAATCTCTGATGTAACACAGTTGTCCACAGAAGATTTCCATTATGACATCCCATTACTAAATGGCAGAGCCAATGAAGCTGGCAAACTTGATAAGATGATGAGGGTCCATCGTCTAAAAGAGGCTCATTATCAAGATATGCATTTTTCAATGTTAAAACTTTACCTGAGTTAATCACCTTTCCATTTGAATTTCTATGTTTTTATTACAGGTGAAAATTAATTAGTCCAATTCTGTTAACGAGAAATATAGGATGCAGTTCTGTGATTATAACAAGGTTTGTATTAACATACTTTTGCGTTTCCAAAATTGTAAAAAGACCCACATTTGGGGGTTATTCCTTAAGGATATTCCAATTATATGTGGTATAGATGTAACCTCACTGACTTGCCATTAGAACTATTTGGAAATAACTTAATAGTAGTATTTTAATTCATGCCAAACTTATCAAATTTTAAAAGGGTAGTGGTTTTCTCCCAATGACTAATCAATATTGCATATTTCTAAGTTTGGAGGCTCCCTGAAGTTGTATTTCGTTTTAATAATTGTGTGTTGATAATATTAAGGTATGCCAAGTCCAGGGGCCA